>NC_073254.2:155603863-155906893 GCF_029289425.2 Pan paniscus
CAAGAAATGCGGATTTCCAATGCACTTAGCTTATGCTCAATATTAAGTGAAATAATTAATTTAGCATGTCCATGATGATACTAAATTAGTAATTCAGGGTAGTTAAAATTGCAGTGGATGCTGAACTGATCCAAGAAACAGTTTCAACCTTGTGAACTGGTTTGGAATTAGTAGTCTATCATTAAATAGTAATTAAACATCAAAGGCTTGAAATGGCCCATTATGTGCAACAGAAAGTTTGTGTGTTAGAATAAGACACTTGAATTAATATATATTTCATAATTTTATATAGCAATTATGTGGTGATAAACAGTATAATTATTTTATTTTTTATGAGTTCATTGTCTACATTTTATATTTTACATAGTAGTTATGGAGAAATTGCCTACTCTGTGATGATAAACAGAAGACTTTTTATTATTTTTAAACTCATTTTCTAAAAATATAACACAAAATTGGTTTATTTTATTTTATTTATTTATTTTGAGACAAGGTCTCACTCTGTTGCCCAGGCTGAAATGCAATGGCTCAATCTTGGCTTGCTGCAACCTCCACCTCACAGGCTCAAGTGATCCTCCCACCTCAGCCTCCCAAGTAGCTAGGACTACAGATGCACCACTATACTCAGCTAATTAATTTTTTTTTTTTTTTTTTTTTTTTTTGGAGAGACAAGGTCTCACTGTTTTGCCAAGGCTGGTCTCACACTCCCAGGCCCAAGCGATCCTCTCATCTCGGCCTCCCAAAGTGCTGGAATTACAGGCATGAGCCACCATGCCCGGCTAATTTTCTTTTAAATCCCTATACAGAATGTACTTTGAATATGGATTTTGTTTTTGTAACTCATATTTGAAAAATGTCTCTTTTAAAAAAATCATACAAATATTGAAAGTATTTGAGATTTTTTAACCTAAATCAGGAATTTGTTTTAACATCTGTTATCAGTCATCTGAAGCCACAACACTTGGTTTTTAGAGCCATTCCACTTTATGATGTGAACATGCATGATGCATGCAAGGAAGAGTAACATTTCATACTATGTGCAAAATAGTCAAACCTTGTATCTTTGGTATGTGGGAGATTGGGGAAGTGAAAAATGAGTCTGTTTTATTAGGGGCAGTGGTATATCATGGTGTATGGGTCATCATTGTGAATCACAGGGAAAGTGGCGTAGCATTTGGGATTGATCCACATGCCACCAGTAAATCTTGGCCCAAATCAAATCAAAATAGCACAGGAATTAAGATAGTTAACATTTGGCAGGGCACGGTGGCTCACGCCTGTAATCCCAGCACTTTGGGAGGCTGAGG
The DNA here is from genome assembly GCF_029289425.2 of Pan paniscus. Lineage (NCBI taxonomy): Eukaryota > Metazoa > Chordata > Mammalia > Primates > Hominidae > Pan > Pan paniscus. Next base: position 155,605,171 of record NC_073254.2, read on the forward strand.
TGGGCAGATCACAAGGTCAGGAGATCGAGACCATCCTGGGTAACACGGTGAAACCCCCTCTCTACTAAAAAAAAAATACAAAAAATTAGCTGGGCATGGTGGCATGCACCTGTAGTCCCAGCTACTTGGGAGGGTGAGGCAGAAGAATTGCTTGAACCTGGGATGGGGAGGTTGCAGTGATTCGAGATCGCGCCACTGAACTCCAGCCTGGGTGACAGAGCGAGACTCCATCTCAAAAAAAAAAAAAAAAAAAAAAAAGCTAACATTTATCAATGGTTAATTATGTACCTGGCACAGTTCTAAGTGTTTAAAGTGTATTAAATCATTAATCCTCACAAAAACCTTTAAAAATAAATACTGTTATTAATTAGATACCAGCAGGGGTGAGCATTGTATAGAGGAGCAAACAGGTATGGAGTGGTTGAGTAGCTTGCTACACAACTAGAAAGTGGCGGTGCTGAAATTGAACTCGGGCAGTTTGGCTACCCAGTCAGCACTCCTAACTATTTTATTAAATAAATATCTCCCTCGGGACTTTGATTGAGGTCTAAGTCATAGAAATAGTCTGTTTTGCTGAATTTTTCTTCGTTAAGATGAAAGTTCTAACTTCCTGCCAGTAAATGTCTAATTTATCTGGAATTTATATCTTCAGGATATTTGAGTCTTAGAGTTTGTTTCATTGTCCCAGTGGTCAGTCTAATGTTGAGCTTAAGTCATTTATGAATTCAGCCCTTTTGTTTTTATGAAGATGTAGAAAATATTCTATGGCTTTCTTTTCCTTTTCTTTTTGTAGAGACGGAGTCTCGCTCTGTCGCCCAGGCTGGAGTGCAGTAGCGCGATCTCTGCTCACTGCAACCTCCGCTTCCGGGTTTCAAGCAATTCTCCTGCCTCAGCCTCCCGAGTAGCTGGGACTACAGGCGCTTGTCGCCACGCCCAGCTAAAGAAAATATTCTATGGCTTTCCTGTGGGTTGCTCCTAAGCTTCCTCCAAGATAGTTCTTCTTTCTCCTCTTTCCAGAGGCACAGTCACCCATCTAGCTTGGGCTCTCTTTAGCCTCCTCTGTGGTAGTCCTAACTCTAGTCTCCTTACAATTTATTTTCTAGATTAACTTAAGCAATGTTCTGATCACAAACTTTACTATTGTCTCTCCATTTATCATTATATACAATCCAAGTCCCTTAATGTGATAGCCCAATGTCTTGTTGCTCTGGATCTACCTTTCTTTTCTTATCTTAAAATTCTTAATCATCATGGAAGCTAACATTTATTGAGCACTTACTATATAACAAGCACTGTGCTTACTTCCAAACATACAAAGATGAATAATAGAACCTACTTTCTCCCTTTGTGATTATCACAGGGATTATCTAACTTAATCTTTGTGGAAACCATATGAGCTATGTAATATTATTAACTCCATTTTAATGAAGAGGAGACAAAGGCTTGAAGAGTTTATGTAACTTATTCAAGGTCACAAGAGAACCATGTGGTAGAGCTGGGATTCACACCCTCACTTTTAAGCCCTATACAATACTCCCCATGTCATAAATTTTCTAACTCTAACCCATCTTTAAATGTATGGGGCTACTCACCACTCCCTTTATATCCCTCACTTTTTTCTCTTCATTATCATGTTTTATGTCATTTTATTCTCCTTGTATGTAGGTCTCAATTTTTTTCCTTATTTCTGCCTATTGAGTAACAACTGCCTTCAACCTGTGGATATAATTGACCTCTCCCACCACAGAACCAAAGCTTCATTTATTTTCTTAACTCCCATAGTGCTATAACCTTGTATGCTGCTTATACAGACTATATGATGAGCTTTATCGAGTGCTAAAAATTTTTTTAAGAGTAAACGCTTCTAATTATGTATCATAAGTAAGTTCTCAGAGAAGCTGATTCAGACTTTCCACCAAAGGGTTGTGTTGGTACAGAAAACATAAACATCAACCACATTTTAGCACAATTTTCATCATTCTCTTGTGGTTTGACTTTTCTGATGATGTCTAAACTTAGACATAAAAGGAAACCCCGCCTTATATGGATGACATGGAATGGAAAAGAAGCTCCATGGCTTTCCTGTTTCACTGGTGGGTTTGACCTTTTCCACACGTGCATTTGCTTTGAACTCCTCCTAAGTTAGGTGCTACGTGAATACAAGTTATAATTAACATGCTTTCTTTGGGTCTCCTTGAACAAAATGTTCTCTCTCATGATATGCTATGCATATTTACTTTGAATGAATAATAGTTTTGAATTTGGATTTAGAAAGCAGATAATGTGACTGAAATCCATGTTTCTTCTTTGCCTTTAATCTAGGGCTGCAGGATGGGGCCCAAATGTGAAGGGAATAAAACATGAGAGAACCTTGTTTAGCCACGAGATAACCAGGGATAAGAGGTTTAGCTTATAGGCTCTAATCAAACGTGTTATTTTTCATCGAAAACTGGCGTATGGTATCACTATGCAGCTGTTAACCAGCTGTTTCCTTTCTACTGGGGTTCTTGTGTGCTCTCTGCTTTAAATTTATGTGTTGCTTGGGATCCCGAAGGATAAAATAGTACTTGTAGGTTCAAGGTAGTGGTTGGAATGGTTGTTTGCATGTTTTTAGATTTTTTAGTTTAAAGCAACATGTTTAAAATGTTTTCTTCTAATTGCTATTGTGAATATGCAAATATTTATTTAATCATGCTCAAGTGAGAGAAGATATAGAAACAATTCATAGGCTAATTCAAACCATGTTTTTCCCTCTCTTGTTTGCCCTACACTAATCTGCCAAGCCTGTATGATTGTCTCAGTTCTCCATTTAGCACCGAAGTTAGTTTTGAACCCTGAAAAAAGAGACATTTATATACTTAATTATTTACATATAATAATAAATATCGTGGTCATGTAATGGCTACTTCAGTCATTTTATTTCCGGAATTGGTTCCTTCCAGTGGGTTCTTGGTCTCGCTGACTTCAAGAATGAAGCCATGGACCCTTGCAGTGAGTGTTACAGTTCTTAAAGATGGTGTGTCCAGAGTTCGTTCCTTCAGATGTTCAGATGTGTCCAGAGTTTCTTCCTTCTGGTGGGTTTGTGGTCTTGCTGACTTCAGGAGTGAAGCCACAGACCTTTGCAGTGAGTGTTACAGCTCTTAAAGGTGGCGCATCCAGACTTGTTCATTCCTCCGGGTGGGTCGTGATCATGCTGACTTCAGGAGTGAAGCCACAGACCTTTGCAGTGAGTGTTACAGCTCTTAAAGATGGCATGTCCAGGGTTGTTTGTCCCTCCCAGTGGGTTCGTGATCTCGCTGGCTTCAGGAGTGAAGCTGCAGACCTTCGCAGTGAATGTTACAGCTCATAAAGGTAGTGCAGACCCAAAGAGTGAACAGCAGCAAGATTTATTGCAAAGAGTGAAAGAACAAAGCTTCCACAGTGTGGAAGGGGACCCCAGCGGGTTGCCAGGGCTGGCTCAGGTGGCCAGCTTTTAGTCCCTTATTTGGCCCTGCCCACGTCCTGCTGATTCGTCCATTTTACAGAGCGCTGATTGGTCTGTTTTTACAGAGTGCTGATTGGTGCGTTTACAAACCTTTAGCTAGACACAGAGAGCTGATTGGTGCATTTTTACAGAGTGCTGATTGGTTCATTTACAATCCTTTAGCTAGACACAGAGTGCTGATTGGTGCGTTTACAATCCTTTCGCTAGGCAGAAAAGTTCTCCAAGTCTCCAGCTGACCCAGAAGCCCAGGCAGCTTCACCTCTCAATTTCATGCCTTCACTGGCCCGATGACAGAGTTTCACCAACAGAAGAAAATCTTTTGGTTTGTCACAGTGTGTATGGTCTGTGGTCAGATATGTCAAAGAATGGTAAACAAAGGCCTGTAGACAGTATATCAGTGCTATGGTTTGAATGTGTCCTCCAAAGTTCATGTGTTGGAATCTTAATTCTCAATGCCATAGGTTTGAGAGGTGGGACTTTTAAGAAATGGTTAGGTTATAAGACCACATCTGGTCTCATGAATGGATTAATGCCATTAGTGCAGCAGTGAATCAGTTGTCACAGGAGTGAGTTCCTGATACATGGATAAATTTGGTCCCCTTCTTCCCCGTCTGTCATGCTCTTTTGCCTTCCTGTCTTCTGCCATGGGATTACACAGCAAGAGGGTCCTCACAAGATACAGCCCCTTGATTTTGGACTTCCCAGCCTGAGCCAAATACATTCATGAGCCAAATACATTTCTTTTTTTATAAATTACACAGTCTTAGGTATTTTGTTAGAGCAGCATACAACAGACTAAGACAATTGGAATTCCTACTAAGGATTCACATGGTATGGAGTTTAAACATAATGGAATATGTTTATGTTATCCTTTTTATTATTGGAAGGTTGAGATTTTATTATTACAAGGTTGAGATTAGGAAAATAATACCTAACAATTATAACACTTACTACACACTAAGTTTTCTACATGTATTAATTTATTTAACCTTCTTGATAAGTACTGTTAACATCTTTGTTTTATAGGTAAACTGAGACAAAACATGTTAAGAAAAGTGTACATGGTTACACAACTTGTAATAATCAGAGAAGGATTTAGATGTTGGCAGGTTAGCTCTTTACTCTTTACTAGACTGCCTTGAGTTGTTGCAAGGAGTTAATAATTAATCAGATTACTAATTTCAGAAGTAGTCCAGTGGCATGTGCCTCTATAATTCCTGTGTTTGGTATGTTTAATTAACTTCCCCTAAACTTTTAGAACTCTTTTTCATGATTCCTGGGGAGCACCAGTGTGGGGGCAGCAAAGCTTCTATCTAGAAGATCAGTTAAGTCAAGTTAAGGAATTTACAGTAGGTGTATTAGGATATATCAGGGTGTACTAGTCAATGTCAACCAAATGCAGAGTGAGTTGAGCTGGGATTACTATATCATGCTCCAACAATTCAAAGTTTTCATGGGGATCTCTCTTTTCTGAAACCAAGTCTAAAACTCTCATACCTCTCATGTGAATTTATGTTAAATTTCAGAGCATTCAAAGATTTTCTCACCCTAATGTTCCCTTGAATTAACTAGATCAAACTGCTGAGCTCATAGGAGGGGCTTCTGAAATATGTTTGCTTGTTTGCTTTTGGATAGATGGATAAGTGGATAATTGAGAGAAAGAAAAATAAAGTTCATATTAATAAAATTGTAACTTGCCATATTTCATTTTGTTACCAGGAATTAATGACAGTCTTTAAATGACTTAGTCTTCCTCCAAGGCATTGTCTCCTGCTAAGCCTCAATAGGCAGGTAGGGAAGAGAAGCTATTGAGAGAGGGAGTGCTCTCTAGATAGTTTTCTTTTTTCTTCCTGACCACAGTTAGCACAGAATATGGAATCATTTAATCTCCATGTTATCTTTGGTGGGGGCCAGGAATATAAGGAGGAACAGAAGCTAAAATAACACCACCACCACCAACACAGAGAAGCTAAAATGAAATTACTGAGTTAATGACTGAGTCCTCTATAACAGCAACTTAATATATTGGCTGTGTAGGCCATGTTATTAAATTGTGGTTCCAGTGAGTATCTTAGAGCAAATAACTATAGCAAGAGTACTATTAAATTCTTAGCAAACCAATAAATCCATACCTGCCAGTTAAGGGCAAAAGATATCTAATTTACACATTTAAGATGTATACATGCTACATTTGGTTTCGGAGCATTGGTTTCCTTGGATTTAAAGTGCATTTGTACATTAACTAGAAAAAATTGGTAGACTTTAACAATAAGGTGAAATACTCAAACCTGGGAAGAAATCAGTAGGCTTTAACTATAAGTTTAAAGAGCCAAAACAAGCCACCAAATGAAAAAGTGAAAGCTCATGTGTGCTTTACACATAGCAGACGTGCTAGAAATAATTGAGTAAATGTAGATGGACATGAATAGGTGGAGAAAAACCTATGAATTAATGGCACCAAAATCTCAGGTTCTACTTGGGGAACGAGGATCTGCCGTCTGGGGAGGTAAAGTGAGCTAGTAAAATGACATGATCAACCATTGCTAGGATAAGCTGTTTAGTCAGAACACTAGCTAAGGTCTCAGCTAAGGAGAATGAGTAAGTGGTAATCATATTTGAGTAAGTGGTAATCATATTTAAAGACTCAGAGATCAACAGAAGCAAACTCCTTTATTATTTATTTGTTATTATTATTGGGGATCTCACTCTGTCACCCAGGCTGGAGTGCAGTGGAATAAGTATAGCTTACTGCAGTCTTGAACCCCTGGGCTCAAATGATCTTCCCACTTCAGCCTCTCGAGTAGGGTGTAAACCATCATGTCCAGTGCAAAGTCCTTTATAAGGTGGCATACTTGCCTTGGGTAAAGAAAAAGATGACCTGTGTTGGTGAGCAGTGTTATCCAGTAGATCCAGATGTTTTGCTATCAAAATCAAGAAAGTAGGTAAGGCAAAAGAACGGGCCCAGTCAGAGCAGAACACAGGGGCTGCCCTTGGGAGAAAAGTGGGACTAAACAGCATTTGGGATCAGAAAATCATTTTAATATGATGATTCAGGGTATTTTACTAGCCCACTTTGGAATTCTCTTCACCTAATCATTATAAAGACTCCTATGGCTGGTGATTCAGAGAGCTCACAAAGTCTAAATTGCATGTACAAAAGGATAAATGTAAAATTTTGCACTTAGCTTAAGAAACAAGTGGATGATGGGTAGGGAGAACAAGCTCAGTCACACTTTGCAGGAAAATAAAACAAAACAAAACATTGCATTAGGAGTTTTAAAATTTAATCTTAACTGCCACAAGTCAACTGTGTGACTTTTGGCACAAGATCTTTTAAAACCTTAATTTCCTTATCTGAGAAAGAGGATGTTGGAAGAAGATCGTCTCTGAGGTTCTTCCTGGATTTAATTTTATAGTTCTATGGCGTCGAGTTTTCTTTTAAGTACCAATTCATATGAAGCAATGTTGTGACATGTGATGCCAAAAATCTAATTCATTAGGAGAAATACAGAGACTAGATTATCCTACTGTATTCAGTGTAGTCGCTTCATCTGGCTGGACAATCAAGTTATGGTTGCCATATATTTTGAAGGATATTAAAAAAATTATAGGAGATCTAGAGGAAGTTGACTGAGGTGGTTATTATTGTAGAAACAATTGTATAGAAGAAATCATGAGATGAACTAGGGTTCATTAGCCCAGGCCAGAGAAGAAGGGGGCACTCAGTAACTTTCTTCCAGTATCCCCTCTCATAGCTCTAGGTGGAAGGCTGTAGGAAGATTTTCCCTAAAGTCTACATAAAAAGAAATAAAAAGACAAACCTTCAAATAATTGCAGTGTTCCAGTAGTAAACTGGATTGCTTTGTGATGAAACGATTTCCCTCACAAGGATGATGTTCAGGCAAAAGTTGAAAGACCATCTCTGCAGGGAAAGCTGGATTTGATGATCTTGAGGGTCCCAGGCACTCACAGGTGCTTCCATCTTATGATTTGCTCAGTCTTGACATTAGTTTTGAAATTACAATAAAAACAAATGTATGTGCTAATATCAGAAGTGATAAATTTTTATGGCAAACTATTTTCTGATTAATCAGAAATAAAATATTATAATTGTCAAAACTCAGACAATTTCATTTAGTTCTAAATAAAGAACTATTGAAAACAGCAACATGATCTGGAGGTTTTTACAGTTCCTCTTGCTCCTTGGCGTCTTTATCCTTCAAGAGCATTTCTCTGAGTGTATTTCTTTCACATCTAATTCTGTCTTGGTGCCTGCTTCTTGGAGAATCTGAGTTGACCTAGTAATAAACACACAATAAATATTAGCAATTTTCTCTTACTCTTTCCTCTGTGACTCAAAAGCAATTTGTTTTCTTCCTGTGAATAGTTTGTTTACTGTTGGTGGATATAGAATTAAAGTGAGTTAGAATTTTATGTTGTTTTTCCTAACGGAACCATGGAAACGTTCTTGCTGTTTGATAGTTACAAAATGCCTCCTGATTTTAGGCGGATAGTAACAATTTAGAATTGAATTGTAAACAGCATTTGGGACCAGAAAATCATTTTAATATGATGATTCAGGGTATTTTACTAGTAAAAATACTTAATATCACTTAGTATTTAGACTTCACATCTAACTGGACTAGATGACTATTTATGTGTAGACAGGACTTAGAGGCGGAACAGCAGGAGGAAATGTAGAAAGTCAAACACCTGGCTAGGGAAAAGTCCTTACACTGTCTGGATTTGGTGTCAGCCTCCGCTCTGTCTCCACCACTAGCATTTCCAGCCAATGCATCCCTGATTACTCAAAGCCAAGCATTTCCTGCAGAGTAGCAGGAGGGATAGGAAACAGCATGTGCTTCCTGGTCTGGGAGGTGGCACAGGACTGCGGGGCAGCCAGTAATAGCAAACACCTAAAGCGGGAAAGGATTTGGTGACCCTGTGAACAGAACTTTGCTTTTCAGCAGAATGACACAATCATCTGTAGCATTTTAGTCTGGATTTAAGTCATAACTACTGAGAACACACTCACTGTAGAATCTTTGCTTTTGGGGCACCAGGGTAATAAGGTAGACAGGACTGATACTGACTTATGCAGGGGAGAGAAACAAAGATACACCCAGCTCTTCCGGAGCATGGGGTGCCCTTGGTGGAAATAAGCAAACATTTTTTTTTTTGCCCTGGGGTCAGTTAAGGTCATTCAGGAATCACTTCATTGAGAAGGACAGTCTTGAAGAGAGTCCAAGAGAAAAAGCATAAAGTTATGCTTTGAGTGGAGGGAAGGGTATAATCATTCCAGTTAAAGGGAATTGCTGTCGATCATAGCTCTGAAGCAGAGAGAATGATTTGTTAACCAGGGCCGTGAACTTAGGTTTACCTTTGAAGTTCTTAAACACTGTATAAAGCTGCATATTTTAAGAAGTAGAGTGAGCCTTAAATATTTAAATTATTTAAATGTGTATCTCTCTTGTAGGGCATGGGAAGAGGACCATAGTTTCTGTGGCCTCCCTAAGATGGCCTGCCACCTCTCCTGATGCTGGTGACTTCTTGTGATGGTGGGGCAATATTAAGTGTTTGAAAAAGGAAGAAGTTCTTATTCCCAAGTGAGAGACCATATAAACATAGAAATTAAAGACAAGGGATTTGGATGAGGTGTGGATATGAATTACAGTTTTATTTCTTGCTAGTCATGTCACCCTGGGAGAGTTACTTCATCTTTCTGAGCTTCAGTTTCCTTATGTAAAGGAATGGTGACAATATTAGCTCCTATCACAAAGGATTTTTGTGAGAATTCAGTGAGATGCGCCATGTACAATGTTTAGCACACAGTGCCAGAAATATTTTATGGGAGCACAGATTCAAAAATGACTAATTAGAGCAGTTACTGAGGCGTCTCAGTGCAACAGCTGTGTTTATTATTGAATTGCCTGCAAAAATGGGCACACATGGCTTTTTAAATTTTTTTATTAAAAGTTAGTAATTTATGATGGCTTTATTAAAATACATGACTAGTGTAACTGGCTTTTATCACATAGAACAGTTTATGTTTTCATTAGTGAGATGAAAAGAAAAAGAAGATTTCCTGCATCCTGAATTAGAGCTATCATCTGTTAAAAATATTTATGACTAAGAAACAAAAGATACTTGTTTTTACAGGATAGGAGCTCAATATATAATTACAAAATGAATAGATTCACCTATTTATTAAATACATATTTGTTTTAAATAATGATAAGTGCTAATAGGGGGATATGATAGGGATTGGGCTGTGTGTGTTTGTAGATATTGTACTGCTCTGAAATTTAGATTGGGCACTAGTCTTAATGTCTAAATTCCAAAATTACTTGAAAATTGCAACTTCTATTAAGTGTGCTCAACCTAAAAGTTTCCAGAAGGTTTATGATAATATTCAAGTTTAAATTCAACATAATTGCGAAAAGTTGTATTTTGTTTATTTTCAGAGTTTATGAACTTTTTCTGATGTTTTCCTAATATACGAAAATGAAATTGGGAAAAAAAGTTACTTTCAGTAATTGGACCTACATCCTTCAGCGTGGATTTGTTTCCCCGTTTGGCTAATGTTTCATTGACCTCTACAAGGCTGGCATTTCTAGAATACCAACCGAGTAAATTTTAGACTCTCCACAGTTGATTTTTGTTGAAGCTATCAGAAACTGTCAAGAACTCATTTGATAATTATAAGTTTTTGTGTTTGTATAGTAGTTAATTTGCAATCATGTGCTGTTTTGTTGAATGTTTGAAGTTGGCTTGCTATTGATGTCCTTTTCTAGGATGCATTTTCCACATAGAATAGAATACATGCCTGAGTTCTCAGGTTTATTTGTTCATTTAAAAATAATTTATCAAGTGCCTATCATGTGCTACATGGTTCTAGTATTAAATTGAACCCCATGCCACTGTGGGTATTCTATCCTTTTTAACTCAAAAGTCAGAAATTTGATATAGTTCAACTTATTCAAAAACAAGTCCCCTTTAAAGAGCTTTCAATCTAATATAAGGTTTTAGGTGTATAAAAAAAAGAATGCCTCTAAAAATTTTTATACTTCATTAAAAATTTTGTGGCCATGGAATTCTAAAATTCTGTAGATCAGAAATATTTCTATATAATGAAATATACAATGAAAATATTTCAGTATAATGAAGTTATTTCCCTGATGCAAGGTCTCATTTAGAAGAGTTTGTTTTCTGCATGAAGCATCCAAAGTAATAAATGATTTCTTCATCCTTGCGCCGCGCCGTATCATCAAGAATTACTTATTTGTCCATTTTGTTGTGATTTTTAAAGCTAATTTAGAATCAAAACTGAAGTGAGAAGTTGAACAGTAGCCCAGTTTTGTTCCTGCTTGGAAGAAGTAATTAATCTTTAACTTCCCGTATTTCTACCTACTCTCTTTCAAAAGCACAAATAATTTTCCTTACCAGAAACCTCCTAAATTTCATAGCATTCACAGTATACACTGACATGATGTAGGAGAGGTGACATGTTATGTGCTTGAATTCAGAGTTTTTTCCCTCGTTCTTTTTGATTTAATGCCTGAAAAGAGTAGTGGCATATGGACTCTGTTCTTATTCAAAGCCCAATTATGGTATGATTCCTGGCAAAAATGTTCACCATTATACAAGTCCACAAAGGGCTTTGAATTATTGACCCTACTCAGTAAACAAGAGAGCTCCTTGTTGTTGGTCCCACTGGGGAAGGGGGAGCACAGGCAAGGTAGTGGAAGGCATAAAAAAGGAAAGCAAGGAGAGATGAATATGCAAAATGCTGTTATTTTAAACCCTCTTGTTTTAGTTTACATTCAAGGAATTGTAATGTAATGGAGAGGGCACAGAATTAAAAACTAAAATGATGGGATTCCAAGCAGGCTAAACTTAAAGTACCTTCCTCATGACAAGCCTACCTGCCTCTGTACCCATTGTTTCCCACTCCCATTTTGGTTGGAGGTGACACTCCTTGCCATTGGGCCAATCCTCTTACCAACATCAGAAGCCCACTTCTTTCTTATCATGTTTTTATCATCCTCCTTCTCTTCTATATCTTCTCCTTCTCTCTTTCTACTGGATTTTCCTCATCAGCGTTTAAACATATGGAAGTCTTTTAATTTATAAACATCTCTTTATCCTATTTTCCCCTCCTGTTACCACCCTAATCCTCTCCCTCTTTACCTGTGCATAAGAAGTAGCACCGCAAGGCAACACTTGTCTTTACTCAACAGCTCCACTTCCTTAGCTCTCATTCATTAATTAATCTTCCTCTGAAAGGGCTAAACCAGTTATCAATCATCTCCCTGAAGCTAAGTTCGACAAACATTAATAAGTTTCTTATCACTTACCCTCTTATCAAAGCACAACAAAGCTGACCATGCCACTCCAGTAGATCCTCCACTGACTTGGTTTCCATGATACTAGATCCTTTTGGATTGTCTACTGCCTCTTCAGTTGCTCCTTCTCCTTCTTCATTTACCAGCCAGTGCTCCTCCATCTGATCTGAAACGCTGGACTTCTTCAAGCTTCAATCTTCGGCTCTCTTTTCTTCTCCTTAGACCAAGATTTCTCAATAGCTTTTGGGTCTTAAAGAATCCTTGACAAAAAATTATTGCTATAACTTCCAGTATATCAGCATGATCAGTAAGTTGCAGACATAATAAACTAAAAATACTATTAATACTCTTTTGGAGATAGAATGATAGTTTTCTATGGATATGTTTATTTTGGCTAATTTTATCAGCCCACTCATTTTGTGTGGTTCTCCTCCCACTAAGGATATCAACTTGAATGTAAGTCAATAGTATGAGTAGCGCAAACTTTAGTTTTTCTTTTTTTTTTTAAATTAAAATTTCTTCTGGTTTTTTAAAACCTTATCCAATTAGACTTAAAATTCTTATTACAAATGTCTACTATGTAATTAGTATGTAATCTCAACATTTTAGGAGGCTGAGAAAGGAGGATCATTTGAGGCCAGGAGTTGAAAACCAGCCTGGTCAACATAGTGAGACCTTGTCTCTACAAAATAAAAAAAAATTAGCCAGATATGGTAGAACTTGCTTGTAGTCCCAACTACTCGGGAGGCTAAGGCAGAGGATCACTTAAGCCTAGGAATTTGGGGCTGCAGTGAGCTATGATTGTGCCACCACACTCCAGCCTGGGTGACAGAGCAAGAGTCCATCTAAAAAAAAAAACAAAAACAAAAAATGACCAAAAACCCCCCCAAACCCATAAATTCTACTATAAAAAATGCAAACACGGTATGGTATGTGGTACATGGTGAATGGCAAGAGTGGTTTTTCCCTATTTACAACTAAAGATGACTTGTTAGCTAACCTTTCTTGAAAAAAGAAAGACAATAAGCTTAGCTTGTCTTTTAAAAATTTAATTCCTTTATTTTCAATAATTCTTAAAACCCATGGGTTAACATAATAAATTTCTGTTAATAAATAACTGGCTTAAGCCAAAATAATTTTCAAATTGTATTTACTTAGAAGCATTCAAAATGTCAACAACATGGCTGCAACTGTTTTTTTTTTTTTTACAATTATAGAGTTGTATTCAGTTATCAAAACAACAATTATTTTGTATAAACTGCATCAGAGACAACTGAAGATGAAAGAACTACCATCTCCACATATAACTAATTTGTGCAGTGCACCAGAAAGAACCTGTTTAAATTTCCATGCCAATTTACAACCCCCATACTGTGCCAGGTAAGGTTAGTGGCTATTGAAAATACTACCTGGACAGGGCTATCTAAAGACACATTGGATAGTGTGTTAACTATATAAAAAAAGACACTGTACAATTTAAAAACAAATTTTATACAGACTTACATTTCAAATTGTTTCTTTAAAAAGAATCAGTTGTGTACAGGGGAGTTAAATGCTATTAAGACAAGAAAAACACTGCACTAGAACCAACTTATTAACATTGTCATTATCTCCTCCTCCTCCTAATCCCAGCACTTTGGGAGGCCGAGGCCGGCGGATCACGAGGTCAGGAGATCGAGACCATCCTGGCTAACATGGTGAAACCCCGTCTCTACTAAAAATACAAAAAAATTAGCCGGGCGTCGTGGCGGGTGCCTGTAGTCCCAGCTACTCGGGATGCTGAGGCAGGAGAATGGCGTGAACCCAGGAGGCGGAGCTTGCAATGAGCTGAGATGGCGCCACTGCACTCCAGCCTGGGCGACAGAGCGAGACTCCGTCTCAAAAAGGAAAAAAAAAAGATTGAAGCACTAACACCTACCTGAGTTTCCAGCCTGATGGCCTATCCTATTGATTTCAGACTCGACAGCTCCTAAAATCACATGACCCAATTCCTTTAAATAATTGTCTTAATACATAGATATTTATATCTTCTATTGTGTCTGTTTCTTTGGAGAACCCTGACTTACATAGTGCTGTTAACATCGCTTTGTCTAAGTAGACAATATAATCAGTAAATATACAGAAGATTTGAACAGCATTATTAACCAAGTCGATCTAATTAACAAATGCAGATATAAATTATTTCAAGTACTCATGGAACATTCATAAAGATCAACATGTGCTGCATCAAAAAACACATCTCAACAAATATCAAAGATTGAAGTGATACATAGTATATTTTGTGACCACAACAGTATTAAAGTGGAAATTAGTAACAAATGTAAGTAGAAAATCCCCAATATTTAGAAATTCAGCAATATCCTTTTAAATAACCCATGTGTCAAATGAGAAATTATGTTGGGGATTAGAAAATTTTTTGAACTGATTGATAATAGAAAACATTATAAATGGGTGAGATGCGGCTAAAGAAGTGCTTACATGGAAAGTTATAGCTTTACATGCTTATGTTTAAAAAGAAGAAAGGTTTACAATCAATGACCTACTTCTACTTTAAAAACCTAGACTAAAAACTTCTCTGGTTTCCATTGTAACATGTAAGGAGTTTGGAAGTCATTACTGCATCCTAACAACAAACAAAAAGCTGAAAAGGGCCTGGAAAATAAAAACTTGTCTCAGATCTATCAGAGAAGTGAGGTCACAGGGCAAACTACTGTCCTAAAAATTAGAGAGACTGAATACAGAGAATTACAACTTAAAGGAGAAGAAACCCACAAGCAGAAACCTCCACAGGAACCAGTGCTGGGCTATATAAACCTAAACTCTAATTGACAAATTCTTAGAGCCTTAGTGTAGAGAAATCTAAGAGTTAAAACTCCATGGGAACCCAGTCATATGGGAACCCACACACCTTCATGAGTTTACCATTCAGAGATTGACCCTATTCTCCCAGTAGATATTGAAGAAAAATCCTCTCATGCTTCTGTCAGGGGAAGGGGGAAAGTAATCATTTAAAAGTACACCAGAGCATGCCATTCTTCTTAACAAGGCCTGCCCTCAGGAGAAACTATTTTTACCAGAGCCTAACCTATTGGAGTTTTTCAGAGCCCAACTGACTGAGGGAAAGGAATATTCAACTCTACCGCACTCTAGCCATCCTCTTCTACCTAAAAGGGGAGAAAAGTGAGAAGCACATACAAACTTCACAGTCCAGAGGCACAGGCTCACTAAAACATTGAGTGCTCATCACAGTACTAAAGAAATCTACCCTGACCCACACTGTCCCACCACATCACTAAAGGCCTATTTACTGCAATTCCTTTTATCCAGTCCATGTTCACCTTTCAACAAAGAAATTATAAAGCATACTTAGAGGCAAAATGTGCAGTTTGAAAAAAGTAAGCATCAGACCCAGAGTTGGATATAGCAGGATATTGCAGTTACCAGATTAGGAATTTTAAAAAATTATGATTGATGTGTTAAGGGCTCTACTGGACAAAATAGAGAACATGTAAGGATGGATGCATGATGTAAGCAGAGTCATGGAAATTCTAAGACAGAATAAAAAAGAAATACTAAAAAAAGAAATGCTAGAGATAAATAACCTTGTAACAGAAATGAAGAATGACTTTGGTGAGCTCGTTAGTGGACTGGAGATAGCCGAGAAAAAAAACTGTGAGCTTGAGGATATGTCAGTAGAAACTTTCAAAACTGAAAAGCAAAGAGTAAAATACCAAAAACAATGAAATGGAATATCTAAGAAATGTGATAAAACTACAAAAGGTGTGAATACATGTAACGGAAATATCAGGAGGAGAAAGAGCAAACAGAAGCATTTTATAATTGAAGCAATAAGGACACAGTTTTCCCCAAATTCCTGACAGATATCAAACTGCAGATCCAGGAAGCGGAGAGAATACCAAGCAGGATAAATGCAAAAAAAAACAAAAACAAACAAAAACAAACAAACAAACAAACAAAAAATACCCAAACCAAAAAAAAGCCTATACCTAGGCATATCATATTCAAATTACAGAAATCAAAGACAAATTCTTGAAAGAAGTCATAGGAAAAAAATACCTTGTCTTTAGAGAATCAAAAGTAAGAATTACATCCAATTTTATCCAGGAATGTATGCAAGCATGAAGAGAGTAGAGTAAATTATTTATGGTGTGTATTAGTTCATTTCATGCTGCTGATAAAGACACACCCAAGACTGGGTAATTTATAAAGAAAAATAGGTTTAATTGACTCACATTCTATGTGGCTAGGGAGGCCTCACAGTGATGGTGGGAGGCAAAAGTCATGTCTTACATGTGGCAGAGAAGAGAAAATGAGAACCAAGTGAAAAGGGTTTCCCCTTATAAAGCCATCAGATCTTGTGAGACTTACTCACTACCATGAGAACAGTATGGGGAAAACTGTGTCCATGATTCAGTTACCTCCTATGGGGTCCCTCCCATGACACATGGGGAATTATGACAGCTATAATTGAAGATATGAGATTTGGGTGGGGGGACAGCCAAATCATATAATTCTGCCCCTGGCTCATCCCAAATCTCATGTTCTCACATTTCAAAACCAATCATGCCTCCTCAATGGTCCCCTAAAGTCTTAACTCATTTCAGCATTAACTCAATAGTCTCATCTGACACAAGGCAAGTCCCTTCTGCCTATGAGCCTGTAAAATCAAAAGTAAGTTCGTTACTTCCTAGATACAACGAGGGTACAGGCATTAGATAGATACACCCATTCCAAATAGAAGAAATGGGCCAAAATGAAGGGGCCAAAGGCCCCATGCAAGTCTGAAATCCAACAGGACAGTCAAATTTTAAAGCTCCAAAATGATCTCCTTTGACTTCATGTCTCACATCCAGGTCAGACTGATGCAAGATGTGGGTTCCCATGGTCTTTGGAAGCTCTGCCCCCATAGCTCTACAGGGTACAGGCTCCCTCCCAGCTGCTTTCATGGGCTAGTGTTGAGTGTCTGTGGCTTCTCCAGGCACATGGTGCAAGCTGTCAGTGGATCTACCATTCTGTGATCTTCTCACAGCTTCCTTAAGCAGTGCCCCACTGGGGACTCTGTGGGGGCTTCAACCCCACATTTTCCTTCTGCACTTCCCTAGCAGAGGTTCTTCATGAGGGATCATCCCTGCAGAAAACTTCTTCCTGGACATCCAGGAGTTTCCATACATCCTCTAAAATCTAACCGGAGGTTCCCAAACCTCAATTCTTGACTTCTGTGCACCCGCAGGCTGAACACCATGTGGAAGCTGCCAGGGCTTGGGGCTTTCACCCTCTGAAGCCACGACCTGAGCCATACCTTGACCCCTTTTAGCCATGGCTGGAATGGCTGGGACACAGGGCACCAAGTCCCTAGGATGCACACAGAATGGGGGCCCTGGGCTCCACCCGCAAAACCGTTTTTTCCTCCTAAGACTCTAGACCTATGATGGGAGGTTCTGCTGCAAAGGTCTCTGACATGCCCTGGAGACATTTTCCCTATTGTCTTGGTGATTAACATTTGACTCATTAGTACTTATGTGAATTTTTGCAGCTGGCTTGAATTTCTCCTCAGAAAATGGGATTTTCTTTCCTATTGCATTGTCAGTCGTCCAAACTATTCCAACTTCTGTCTGTTACCCAATTCCAAGGTCACTTCCGTATTTTTGGGTATCTTTTCAGGAGCATCCCACTCTACTGGTACCAATTTGCTGTATTAGTCTGTTCTCATGCTGCTGATAAAGACATACCCAAGACTGGGAAATTTATAAAAGAAAGAGGTTTAATGAACTTACAGTTCCATGTGGCTGGGGAAGCCTCACAATCATGGTGGAAGGCAAGGAGGAGCAAGTCACCTCTTACATGGATGGCAGTAGGCAAAAGACAGAGCTTGTGCAGGGAAACTCCCCTTATAATATGGTCAGATCTTGTGAGACTTATTCACTATTATGGGAACAGCACAGGAAAGACCTGCCCCCATTATTCAATTACCTCCCACCAGATCCCTCCCACAACATATGGAATTCAAGATGAGATTTGGGTTGAGACACAGCCAAACTATATCAGTGCATTAAGGATTGTCATGTCTTTATGGAGTATTGACCCTTTTATCATTTTGTTATGTCCCTCTTTATCCCTGATAACTTTCCTTGTTCTGAAATCTGCTTTGTATGGAATTACATAGCTACTCCTGCTTTCTTTTGATTGGTGTTAGCATAATTATCTTCACTCGTTTTCTTTTAGTCTATATATGTCTTTATATTTAAGATGAGTTTTTTGTAGACAACAATAGTTTGGCCTTCTTTTTTGATCCACTTTGATGTATGTATTTCAATCAGTGTATTTAGACCATTGAGTTTTAAGATGATTGTCAATGGATCTGGACTCATGTCTACCATATTTGTTAATGTTTTCTATTCATTTACCTTGTTCTTATTTTGTCTTCTTTTCTGTTTCTGCCTTTTGTGGTTTTAAGTGAGCATTTTATATGATTTCATTTTCTCTCCTTTCTTAGCATAACACTTACACTTCTTTTTGTACTTTTTAAAGTGATTCTTTTAGTTTGTAATATACATTTACAACTAATCCAAGTCCAATTTCAAATAACACTTCACCACTTCATATTATTACCAGTACTTTGTAATAAAATATTCCAAACTTCTCTCTCCCATCCCTTATATTATTGTTGTCATTTATTTTACTTATACATAAGCATACATAAGTATCATAAGCTTAAATATATCTATATCTATACATATGTACCCACATAAGCATACATAATAAAATATATAGATTTTTTAAGCAAACTACTATGTTAGATCAATTAAGAATAAGAAAAAATAAAAGTTTGCCTTTTACTTCCACTTATTTCTTCTTGATGCTGTTTTTCTCTTTTCATAGATGAGAGTTTCTGAACTATATCATTTTCTTCTCTCTGAAGAACTTCTCTTAATGTTTTTGCAAGGCACTCCTAGCAACAAATGCACTCCATTTTTGTTTGCTGAGAAAGTCTTGATTTCTCTTTCACATTTTCTTTTCTTTTAATTCTTCACTTTTGAAAGATAATTTCACAAGGTACAGAATTATAGGTGGTGGTGGGGTTTCTCTTAACATCATGATATGATTTGGTTGTGTCCCCATCCAAATCTTATCTTGAATTGTAGCTCCATGAGCGGGGCTCTCATGAAGAATCTGTTCTAGGGCAGTGAGGAAGGGAAATGTGGGGTTGAAGCCCCCACACAGAGTTCCTACTGGGGCACCACCTAGTGTAGCTGTGAGAAGAGGGCCACCGTCCAGACCCCAGAATGGTAGATCCACCAACGGCTTGCACCATGTGTCTGGAAAAGCCACAGACATTCAATACCAGACCATGAAAGTAGCTGGGAGGGAGGCTGTACCCTGCAAAGCCACAGGGGCAGAGCTGCCCAAGACCATGGGAACCCACCTCTTGCATCAGTGTGACCTAGATGTGAGCCATGGAGTCAAAGGAGATCATTTTGGAGCTCTAAGATTTGACCACCCCACTGGATTTTGGACTTGCATGGGGCCTGTAGCCCCTTTGTTTTAGCCCATTTCTCCCATTTGGAATGGCTGTATTTACCCAATGCTTATACCTCCGTTGTATCTAGAAAGTAACTAACATGCTTTTGATTTTACAGGCTCATAGGCAGAAGGGACTTGCCTTGTCTCAGATGAGACATTGGACTGTGGACTTCTGAGTTAATACTGAAGTGAGTTAAGACTTTGGGGGACTGTTGGGAAGGCATTACTGGTTTTCAAATGTGAGGACATGAGATTTGGGAGGGGCCAAGGGTGGAATGATATGGTTTGGCTCTGTGTCGCCACCCAAATCTCATCTTGAATTCCCACATGTTGTGAGAGGGACCCAGTGGGAGGTAATTGAATCATGGGGGCAGGTCTTCCCCATGCTGTTCTCGTGGTAGTGAATAATTCTCACAAGATCTGATGGTATTATAAGGGGAGTTTCCCTGCACAAGCTTTCTCTTTTCGCCTGCTGCCATCCATGTAAGATGTGACTTGCTCCTCCTTGCCTTCTACCATGATTGTGAGGCTTCCTCAGCCGTGTGGAACTGTAAGTCCATTAAACCTCTTTCTTCTGTAAATTGCCCAGTCTCAGCTCTGTCTTTATCAGTAGTGTTAGAACAGTCTAATACGTGCACATAACAACAGAGTGTCAAAATATGTAAGCAAAAACTGATACAAGTGCAAGGAGAAATAGTTAAATCCAGTATTATTATTGGAGATTTTAACACACCCCTCTATTAGAAATGGACAGGTCCAGTAGGCAAGAAGATCAGTAACAACAGAGTTGAACTCAGCAGCACCATCAATCAACTGGTTATAATGGATATCTATTGACTACTTCATCTAACAACAGCACAATACACATTCTTCCAAGCTTACATGGAACATTCACCAGTATAGAACATATTCTGGGCCAAAAAACACATACCTTAACAAATTTGAAGGAATAGGAATCATACAATCAATGTCTTCTCTCAGACTGCAATAAAATTAAACTAGAAATCAAAAACAGGTAGTTGGAAAATCCCCACATACTTAGAGATTAAACAACATACTTCTAAGTAACACATAGGTCAAAGAAGAAATCTCAAGATAAAATTTTAAATACTTTGAACTAAATGAAAATGAAAACACAACTTATGAAAACTTGTGGGATGCAGCAAACATCCCACAAGTTTTTAAAATGCTTAAAGGGAAATGTATACAGTAGTACGTCCTCATTTGCAGTTTTACTTTTTGTGGTTTCAGTTATCTGTGGTCAACTACAGTCTGAAAATATTAAGTGAAAAATTCCAAATATAAACAATTCTTAAGTTTTAAATTGAATACTGTTCTGAGTAGCATGATAAAATCTCTTGCCTTCCCACTTCATCCCCTATGAGATGTAAATCCTCCTTTGTTCACCTTATATACATTCACTACCTGGCCATTAGTCATTTAGTAGCATTTTTTTTTTTTTTTTTTGAGACAGGGTCTCACTCTGTCACACAGGCTGGAGTGCAGTGGCACTGTCTTGGCTTACTGCAATCTCTACCTCCCGTGTTCAAGTAATTCTCCTGCCTCAGCTCTGCCCCCCTCCCCCCAGCCCCCCACTGTCCCTGAGTAGCTGGGATTACAGGCAGGCCACCATGCCTGGATAACTTTCGTATTTTTTGGTAGAGGCGGGGTTTCACCGTGTGAGCCAGGCTGGTCTCAAATTTCTGGCCTCAAGTGATCTGCCTGCCTCAGCCTCCTGGAGTGTTGGGAATACAGGCGTGAGCAGTCTTGGTTATTAGATTGACTATTGTGATATGACAGTGCTTGTGTTCAAGTAACCCTTATTTTACTTAATGGCTCCAAAGCACGAAAGTAGAAATGCTGGCAATTCAGATATGAAGGAAGCCATAAAGTACTTCCTTTAAGTGAAAAGGTGAACATTCTTGACTTAATAAGAAAAGAAAAAAAGTAAATGCTGAACTTGCTAACATCTATGGTAAAAATGAATCTTCTATCCACGATATTGTGAAGAAGGATAAAAAAATTCATGCTAGTTTTGTTGTCACACCTCATACTGCAAAAGTATGGCCACTGTAAGTGCCTAGTTAAGATGAAAAAAGCATTACATTTTGTGGCTGGAAGACAGAAATAGAAACATGTTCTGATTGACAGCATTTAGGCTGGGTACTATCCAAGGTTTCAGGCATCCACTGGAAGTCTTGGAACATAGCGCCTGTGGATAAGGGGAAACTACTGCAGTATTGAATGCATATATTAGGAAGCAAAAAGATCTAAAATCAATCATGCAAGCTTTTACCATAGAATACTAGAGAAAGGGCAAATTAATCCAAAGTAAGCACAAGAAACAATAAATATTAGAGTAGAAATCAAAGGAATTGAAATAGGAAATCAATAGGGAAAATTTTTGAAACCAAAAGCTGGTTCTTTGAAAAGATAACAAAACCGATAAGCTTCTAGCCAGGCTAGGAAAAAGAAGGGCACAAATTACTACTTTTGGAAGGAGGAGATTTTACTTCAGAGCCCATGGACATTGGAAGGATAATAAAGGAATACTATGAATAATTCTGTGCCCACAAATTTGATAACCTAGAGGAAATAGATGAATTTCTTGAAAAATAAAATCTGATAAAACTCACACAAGAAGAAATAGACAATCCAGATAGGCCTAGATCTATTAAAGAAATGGAATTAATAATTAATAACCTTCCAAAACAGAAACCACGAGACCCTGATCAGTTCACTAGTAAATTCTACCAAATACTTAAGGAACAAATTATATCAATTCTCTACAGTCTTTTCTAAAATATAGAGGCATATGGAATATTTACTAACTCATTCTATGAGGCCAGCTTCACCATAATGTCAAAATCAGACAAAAACATTATGAGAAAAGATCAATATTTCTTATGAATATAGACACAAAAGTCCTCAACAAAATATTAGCAGACTGAATCAAGCAATGTATAAAAATAATTATATTCCATGACTAAGTGGGATTTATCCCAGGTATGCAAGGTTGGCTCAAATTTGAAAATCAATTACTGCAATCCATCACATCTACAGACTAAGGAAGAAAAATGACATGGTTATATCAAGAGATGCAGAAAAAGCATTTGTCAAAATACAACACCTATTTGTAATAAAAACCCAGCTAGAATTTTAGAGGGGAACTCCCTCATCCTGATAAAGAACATCTACAAAACCCCTACAACTAACATAAGACTTAATGGCAAGAAACTAAAAGCTTTTCTACTCAGATCAGGAACAAGACAAGGATGTTCCTTCTCACCACTTCTTACATTTTACTGGAAATCCTAGCTAACACAATAAGACATGAAAAGGAAATAAAAGATATATCGATCTAGAAGAAATAAATAAAACAGTCTTTGTTCATGGATAATATGATTGTCGAGGTAAAAAATCTGAAGAAATCAACAAAACAATTCCTGGAACTGATATATGATTATAGCAAGATTGCAGGACACAAGGTTAATATACAAAATTTAATGTCTTTTCCATATGCCAGAAATGAAAAAGTGGAATTTGAAATTAAAGACAAAAATCCATTCAGATTAGTGCATCCCCAAAATGAAATAGTTAAGTACACATCCAACAAAATATGTACAAGATCTATATGAAAAAACACTACATAACTCTGATGGAAAAAAAAATCAAGAAACTAAATAAATGGAGAGAAGGCTGGGTGCGATGTCTCACATCTGTAATCCCAGCACTTTGGGAGGCTGAGGCGGGTGCATCACCTGAGGTCAGGAGTTCAAGGCCAACATGACCAACATGGTGAAACCCCGTCTCTACTGAAAATACAAAAATTAGCTGGGCATGGTGGTGTGTGCCTGTAATCCAAGCTACTTGGGAGGCTGAGACACGAGAATAGCTTGAACCCGGGAGGTGGAGGTTGCAGTGAGCTGAGATCGCACCATTGCACTCCAGCCTGGGTGACAGAGCGAGACTCCATCAAAAAAAAAAAAAAAAAAAAGAGATAAATTAAGAGATATTTCATGTCCATGCAAGGAAGAGTCAATATTGTTAAGATGTCATTTCCTCCCACATTGATCTACAGATTCAATGAAATTCCAATTAAAATCCTGACAAGTTATTTTGCAGAGATCAACAAACTGATTCCAAAGTTTCTGTGGAGAGGCAAATAACCTGAAATAGACAACAAAATATTGAGTGAAGTTGGAGAACTGACACTATTCAACTAGGTTACAAATGAAATGGGAAAACAGTTTCATAGTTGGCTTTGTTCTATAGTTTACATTAGGGTTAACTCTAAGTGTTGCACATTCTGTGGGTTTTGAAAAATGCATAATATGCTGTTTTGGAGAAACCAAAAGCAGTAAGTGAGCAATATATGCCTTAGCAATCTATCTTTATTAATTCACATATTTAGAGCTGACTTATTCATATAAAGCTTTGCTTCTTCTAAGAAATAACTGGCTTTCTCTTTAAAATAAGCTGAAGCTGTGTGAGATTGTACAAAACATTATATATTGACTAATAGGGAAAAACTTTCTTGTGTATACAGGATTTTGTAATTAACGTTGAAAATGTAATCTTTAATCCTGAAAGGCTTAAAAAAATTTTTAGCCCCCACATGTAAAGTGAAAATGTGATGTTTGTCTTTCTGTGCCTGCTTTATTTCATTTAGCATGAGTTCCATCGTGCTCATTCATGCTGCCTCAAATGACAAGATTTTATTATTTTTATGCCTAAATATTATTCAATTGTGTATATATACCACATTTTCTTTATCCATTCATCCTTTGATAGACACTTAGGATGATTTTATATCTTGGCTATTGTGAATAGTGCTCCAATAAACATGAGAGTGCAAATATTTCTTTGACATACTGATTTCATTTCCTTTGGACACATACCCAGTAGTGGGGTTGCTTGATCATATGGTATTTCTATTTGGAATTTTTTGAAGAAACATCACACTGTTTTTTATAATGGCTGTACTAATTTGCATTCTTACCAACAGTGTAAGAGAGTTCCCTTTTCTTTGCATCCCACTTGCGTTTGTTATTATTTGTCTTTTTGATATGAATAATAGCCATTTTAACTGGGGTGAGATAATATTGTGGTTTTGATAGGCATTTTCCTTATGATTAGTGATGTTGATCGTTTTTTATTATACCTGTTGGCCATTTGTATGTCTTCTTTTGAGAAATGTTCATTCAGGTCCTTTGCCCACTTTTTGATCAGGTCATTTGTTTTCTTGCTACTGAGTTGAGTTCCTTAAATATTTTAGATATCAACCCCATATCAGACATACAGTTTGATAATATTTTCTCCCATTCTATAGATTGTCTCTTTATTCTGTTGATTGTTTCCTTCTCCGTGCAGAAAATTTTTAGTTCGGTATAATCCCGTTTGTCTATTTTTGCTTCTGTTGCCTGTGCTTTTGAGGTCTTACCCAAGAAATGCTTGCCCAGACCAATGTCCTGAAGCCTTTCCCCAATGTTTTTTCTAGTAGTTTCACAGCTTCAGGTCTTACATTTAAGTCTTTAATCCATTTTGATTTTATTTTTATATATTATGAGAGAAAGAAATCTGATTTCAAAATTCTGATTTCTTTTGCATTTAGATATCTAGTTTTACTAGCACCATTTATTGATGAGACTGTTCTTTCCCATATAATTTCTTGGTGCCTTTGTTAAACATGATTTGGTTGTACATGTCTGGATTTACTTCTGAGTTCTCTATTCTTTTTCATTGGTCTCTGTGTCTGTTTTTGTGTCAGTACCGTGCTGTTTTGGTTACTATAGCTTTGTAGTATATTTTGAAGTCATAAAGCCTATGCAACTATTATCAATCTGGGCACATGGATGGCATTCAATATACATTTTTTCTTTCTTAAGAGTCATTCAATCATCAAAATTTGGGAAGTTTTTGGTGAATATAGGACTTTAACTTTTGTGAAAGTTAAAAAAGTAAAAGAAGATCTTCCCCCAAATAAGAAAGGATCTAGTGTTGGAGAGAACAGAAACACAGCTGAAAACATTCATGAAAAGATGTGGAACGTAAGCTCAGGGTCAACCAAGGATATTAATCAGACTATTAAATGTATTCTCTTCTAATTAGATCTGAAGTGTGTTTACCCTGCTTAAAAAAGTGGACCAGCTGATAAGTACCAAACAATTCTGGAGTGATATGAACAGAGGCATCACCCAAAGAAGGTCATGAGTTCACTGGAAAAATGAAGTAACACTGTTGTCATGAGTGGCCAGAGTAATAGCCAGAAGAGATTGAATGTGCCTTAAGTTTAAGGATAAAAACGTAATTGTGATGGGAGGTTGGAGAGGAAGCTAGGCCTGTAGCCAAAGTATGGAAAAAAAAAAAAGGGAAATACAGACAAAGGTAGCAATAGAGTTGGGTGATTTAGGAAGCTAGGTCTGTGAACAAAGGGAATGTACCAGGTTCCTCCCTTCATGCAGTGCCCAGGGAACACTTTCCAGGGCTCAAGTGCCCTCTAAAGGCATCACTCTGCCAGGTTGGACTCAGAGCCAAATGTAATTGTGCTGCTCTCTTCCATTCAAGTAGGTGCCTTTGTTTAACATAAGTGACCACTTTTAAAGAGCTCAGTCTTCTTGGTTCCACTCTTGAACTTTCAGTGTTATCAACAAAAACCTGTTTTGTTTTCGCATTTTCCCCTCAGTGCCTTTGCATGGTGTCCCAAACACTTCTTGATGATTTTTAATACTTGGATTATACACATAATGCCCTTCTCAATCTCCCTTTTACTTCCCCTCAAATAAAATAAAAAATTTAAGATACTGCATTCCTGAGTCCAAGGATTGTTACAGTTGTCACCCCCAAAATTAGGACAATAATCACACAAATTACAATTCTTCTATTCAGAACATAAATCTGATATTCTTGAGCTCATTTGATAAATATTAAGTATCCTCATATGGTTTCTGGTTTACATACATTTGCCATGTATAATATCCATAAGCCATTCTGGGTGCGTGTCCCTATTTTATAATCTCTAGTTGGGAGAGAGAGCACCAAGCCTTTAAATTACGACCTCATGCAGAATAACAGCTCAGGGTCAACCAAGGATAATGATCAGACCATTAAATATGTTCTCTACTGTTCGGATCTGAAGTGTGTTGACCCTCTTAAAATAGTGGACCAGATGATAAGTACCAAACACTTCTGGAGGGATATAAAGAGAGGCATCACCCAAAGAAGGTCATGAGTTCACTAGAAAAATGAAGTAAAACGTATTCATTTCATGTCAGCTGCTAAAGGATGTGCTGCAGGGTGTAGGGTGTGGCTTAACTGATTACCCATTACGGTGATCCTACCAGTTTTCATCAATGAGAATATTGTCACCAAATCTTAGCATTTTTGAAATGAAATGTTGTGGCTCTATTATGTAGTTCTTTTTGCCAGTCTCTGAAATCAGTTTTTTAAATAACTTACCTCTAAACTCTTGCTCTGCATTTCCTTTTGTTTCCTGGATGTGAATGTGGATTCATTGGTAGATGTTAGGCCAAGGCTAACTTATCAGTCATTTCTAGGCTCTTCAAGGTGAAGCAATGCCCACAGACAGTCTTAGAAGGGAATTCTGTTCTCTCCTTTCCTTACTTATTCAAAGACTTTCAGATTGTATTTCACTATTACCAGAGAATTCTTTAGTAAAGCTGGATGGATTCTTCAATGCATTGGGAACATTCATTCATGGAAATTGGCTCTAGAGCAGTGTTTCTCAGACTTGTGTATGCATACGAGTCCCCTGGGGATCTTGTGAACATGCAGGTTCTATCCTGTAGGTCATTTAATTTCACTGAATTTGTGCAATGCAAAAAGTCCCTTTCTGAACCTGAATCCACAGATACCCGCATTACCTGGAGCCTGTTAGAAAGGCAGACTTTCGGATCCCACTCCAGATCCATAGAATCAGAATCTGCATTTTAACAAGATTCCAGAGGGAAATCGTTTGTACAAAATTTGGGAAACATCATCCTGAAAATCACATAGGATCAGCTATGTAATGGCAAAAGCAAAAGCAAACTTATAGTACCTTCTCTTTGTTATGTTATTCTCTGATTATTCCCTGAGGATGCAGCTGCATATAATACAGAATCATTCATGTAAAGAGAAGCAACCTGTCGAAAATACCTTCCTTTTTGTATTGAATCTTGAAACAGTGATGTCATTTCCTATAATATACCACATACTAACAGTTGCAAATTGGTATCTGAGGGCTGTGTCTAGACAGAAGATATGTTTTGTTGGTTATTTTGTTTGTCCTGTGGATGATTAAAAGGCAATGTTATTGGGCAGGTGTGAGCAGTTAGCAGCTATTTTTTCACATGGAGAAGATAATACAGAGGTGTTATGCATAGTATCTATAGGCATTTGAGTCTGGAATCCTTAAGAGTAATAATTCCCAACATAAATTCCATGGAACAGTAATGTAAGAATGATTAACAGGTATTATTTGAAAAAATAAAAAAAGTTTCTGTGATGCATTGGCATGATAAACAGTGAAACAAAAGAAATTTTGGGGGAGGATATTACAGAGGCTTTATATCATAATATACAGTTTGAACCTCCACTGCAACATTTCTCAAGCTTATTTACTCAGGAAATTCTTTGTCTCAAATGATTAGAGTTCTATAGAACATACTTTAGAACAGGAGTCAGCAAACTATAGCCTGCAGACTAAATCCAACCTGCCACCTGTTTTTGTACTGCCTACAAGCTAAGAACAGTCTTTATGTATTTACATGTTTAAAACCAAAAGAAGAATAATATTTCATTACACATGAGAATTCTGTAAAATCCAAATATTGGTGCTTATAAGTCAAGTTTTTTTGGAACACAATCACACTCCTTGGTTTACATTTTGCCTTTGGCAGCGATCATACTATAAGGGCAGAGTTGGCAGCTGAGACAGTGATCACATGGCCTGTAAAGCTGAAAATATCTATTATCTGACCCTTTAAAAAAAAGTTTGCCAACACCTACTTTAGAGCACACTGTGATTCGATTACCGCAACTTTTTTTTTTTTTTTTTTTTTTGAGACAGAGTTTCCGCTCTTGTTGCCCAGGTTGGAGTGCAATGGCATGATCTCAGCTCACTGAAACCTCCACCTCCCAGGTTCAAGCGATTCTCCTGCCTCAGCCTCCTGAGTAGCTGGAATTACAGGCACCCGCCACCACACCCTGCTTATTTTTGTATTTTCAGTAGAGACGGGATTTCACCACGTTGGCCAGGCTGGTCTTGAACTCATGACCTCAGGTAATCCACCTGCCTCAGCCTCCTAAAGTGCTGAGATTACAGGCGTGAGCCACCGTGCCTGGCCTGCAATTACTTTTGCACCAACCAAATAAAAAGGCCTGGCTTCCTCAAATGGGAAATGATAATGATAACATAGTGTCTTTTTTGATGAGTATAAGTGTACTAACGATAACATTGTGTAGCAAATAAATATTTTCTCTTGTAGACACTTTGAAATCAATGTAAAATCATATCAAATATTCATTTTACTACATTATAATAAGAATTCCTTTCTGGGGATTACCACTGTTTTCAGACTTTTAAGAAATAGAATTTAGATTTGATAACAAATTTTTGCAATTTTCAGTTATTACAACATGTGCCTAAGTATATTTTAAGCTGATTAATCTTTTCAAACTTTTTAGTCTCAGGAGCCCTTTACACTCTTAAAAATTATTAAGGGCCTCAAAGAAATTTTATTTTTATAGGTTATATCTATCAATATTTCAGTAATTAAAATTGAGAGAATTTTAAAAAGTATTACGCATTTTAAAATAATAATAAACCATTTTATATAAATATCAATAACATATCTCTTGTGAAAATAACTATATTTTTCAAAGAGTGGCATTTTTGAAAAATATCTCATTAACATCTAGTTTGATAGGAGATAGCTAAATTCTCATATTACTTCTTTATTTAACTGTTGTGCTATTACACCTCATTAGGCCCCTGGAAAACTCCACTGATTCTTTGTGAAAGAATAAAAGTGATCTCAAAAAATTTTTTAAAAATAAATCGTATCAAGTATCTTATCTGACCACAATGAAAAAAACCTAGAAATAAATAATAAGAGGACCATGGGACATTTGGAACTGTGCAAATACATGTAAATGAAACAAAAAGCACCTGTCCAACCAATGAGTGAAGGAAGGAATTAAGAAGGAAATGTAAACATTCCTTGAAACAAACGAAAATAGAAACACAACATACCAAAACCTATGGGGCACAGCAAACATAGTATTAAGAGGCAAGTTTATAGCAATAAATTTTTACATAAAAAAGAAAGATTTCAAGTAAACAACCTAATGATATACCTCAAGGAATTAGAAAAGCAAGAACAAACTAAATTCAAAATTAGCAGAAAAAAAGAAATAATGAAGTTCAGAGCATAAATAAAATCGAGACTAACCAAATAGAAAAAAACTCAATGAAACAAAAAGTTGCTTTATGAAAAGATAAACAAAATTGACAAACTATTAGCTAGACTAAGAAAAGAGAGAAGATCCAAATAAATAAATGAAATCAGATCTGAAAAAAATGACATCACAACTGATGCCACAGAAATACAAACGATCATTAGAAACTATTATGAATAACTATATACCACTAAATTTGAAAAGAGAGAGAAAATGAATAAATTTCTGGACACATACAACCTACCAAGATTGAACCAAGAAGACAGAGAAAACTTAAACTTACCAATAATGGGTAACAAGATTGAATCCATAATAAAAAGTCTCCCAATAAAGACACGCCCAGAACCAGAGAGCTTCAGTGCTGTCTACCAAACTTTTAAAGAACAAATACCAATTGTTCTCAAACTATTCCAAAAATTTGAAGTGGAGAGAATTCTTCCAAACTCATTCTATGAGGTCAGCATAACCATGATACCAAAACCAGATGAGGACACAACAAAACAAGAAAACTACAGACCAATACCCCTGATGAATATACATGTAAAAATCCTCAACAACAGACTAGCAAACTGAATCAAACAGCACACAAAAATTTCAAACACCATGATGTAGTAGGATTTATCCCAGGGATGCAAGGATGGTTCAACATACACAAATCAATAAACATGATCCATTACAATAATAGAATGAGGAACAAAAGCCATATATCATCTCATTAGATGCCAAAAGAGCATTTAATAAAATTCAACATTTCTTCATGATAAAAACTCTCAATAAACTAGGTAATAGAAGGAAAATACCTCAATACAATCAAGGCCATATGTGACAAACCCATAGCTAACAACATACTGGACAGGGAACAACTGGAACAAGACAAGCCACTCTTACCACTCTTATTCAGTATAGCACTAGAAGTCCTAGCCAGAACAATTAGGCAAGAGACAGAATTTAAGGGCATCCAGATTGGAAAGGAAGAAGTCATATTGCCTGTGTTTGCAGATGCCATGATCTTATATACAGAAAATCCTAAAGGCTGTACCAAAAAACTCTTAGAATTGATAAACAAATTCAGTAAAGTTGCAGGGTACAAAATCAACATGTAAAAATCAGTAGTGTTTCACACATAAACAACTAACTAGCTGACAAACAAATGAAGAGAGTAATTTCATTTCCAATTGCTACAAATACAAATTACCCAGGAACAAATTTAACCAAAGAGGTGAAAGATTTCTGCAAGGAAAACTATAAAACACAGATGAAAGAAATTAAAGAAGTGCACTCAAAAAAGGAAAGACATCCCAAATCATCCCAAATTCATAGACTGGAAAAATTAATATGTTAAAATGACCATACTATCCAAAGTGATCTATATATTTAATGCAATCCCTATCAAAATAC
Organism: Pan paniscus; assembly: GCF_029289425.2. Classification (NCBI taxonomy): domain Eukaryota; kingdom Metazoa; phylum Chordata; class Mammalia; order Primates; family Hominidae; genus Pan; species Pan paniscus. The sequence continues at coordinate 155,636,401 of NC_073254.2, forward strand.
CAATGATAGTCTTCAAAGAAATAGAAAAAAAATCTTAACATTTGTATGGAACCACAAAATACCCTGAATAGCCATAGCAATCCTAAGCAAAAATAACAAAGCTGAAGGCATCACATTTACCAGACTTCAAAATATACTATAAAGCTATAGTAACCAAAGCAACATAGTACTGGCATTAAAAACAGACACATAGACCAATGAAACAGAACCCAGAACCCTGAAATTAATTGACATATACAAAGCCAACTGATTTTTGACAAAGGTGCAAAGAACATTCATTGGGAAAAAGACACTCTTTCAATAAATGGTGCTGGAAAAACTGGATATCCATATGCAGAAGAATAAAATCAGATCCCCGTCTCTCACTATATACAAAAACCAACTCAAAATGGGTTAAGAGCTAAATGTAAAACTTGAAACTATACAACTGCTAGAAGAAAACAGGGGAAATGCTTCAGGATGCTTGTCTGGGAAAATATTTTGTGAATAAGACCTTTAAAGCACAAGGGACAAAAGCAAAAGTAAACAAATGGAATTGTCTCAAACTAAAAAGCTTCTGCACAGCAAAGTAAACAATCAACAGAGTGAAGAGACAACCAACAGAATGGGAGAATATTTTTTCAAACTATTCATCTCACAGGAGATTGAAATTCAGAATATGCAAGAAACTCAAAGATCTCAACGGCAAACAAAAAACCTCCAATTAAAACATGGGCAAACTATCTGAGTAGATAATTTTCAAAAGAAGATAGACAAATGACCAACACATACATGAAAAAGTATTCAACATCACTAATCATCAGGGAAACAAAACTAGAACTACGATGAGATATCATCTCATCCCAGGTAAGATGACTGTTATCAAAAAGACAAAAAATGACAAATGCCAGCCAGGATGTGGAGGAAAGGGATTTCTTACACACTGTTGGTGGGAATGTAAACTAGTACAGCCACTACGGAGAACAGTATGGAGGTTCTTCTAATAAATCAAAATAGGACTACTATATGATTCAGCAAGCCCACAACTGGGTACTTATCGAAAGGAAAGACAATTATTATATTGAAAAGACTTCTGCACCATCATGTTTATTGTAGCACTATTCGCAATGGCCAAGATATAAAGTCAATCCAAGTGTCCAACAACAGATGAATAAATTAAGAAAATGGGGTATATACACAATGGAATACTATTCAGCCTTTAAAAAGAATAAAATCTTGTCATGCATGGCAACATGGCTGGAACTGGAGGACATCACATTAAATGAAATAGGCCAGAAACAGAAAGTTAAACATCACATGATCTCATTTCTATATGGGAACAACAAAAAAAGTTCTTGGAAGTAAAAAGTAGAAGAGAGGTTACTAGAAGCTGGGAAGTGTAGGGGAAAAGGGGAGATAAGAAGAGAGTTGTTAAAGTATACAAGATTACAGCTAGAAAGAAGGAATAAGTTTTAATGTTTGATAGCACTGTGGAATGACTATAATTAACCATAATACATATTTAGAAGTAGCTAGAAGAGAGAATATTAAATGTTTCCAACACAAAGAAGTGATAAATGTTTGAGATGATGGATATGCTAATTGCCCTGATCTGATCACTAAACATTGTATATATCAAAACATCAATATGTGCCCCACGAATATGTACAATTCTTATGTGTCAATTAAAAACATAAATTAATTAAAAAATTAAAAAAACTAGTTAGTGTTGAGAAGGATGTAGACCATATGTAATTCTCACACATTGATGGTGGAAATACAAAATGGAACAGTTATTTTGGAATACAATTTAGCAGTTCTTTATAAAGTCAAACATATATTTACCATATGCCCCAGTCATCCATCTTCTAGGTATTCATCCAAGATAAATGAAAGCATATTTTTATGCAACAATTGTTCCAGAAGCTTCATTCTAGCCACAAACTGGAAACAACTCAAATGTCTTATAGAAGATAAATGGATAAACAAACTGTGGTACATCCATACAATGGAATACTATTCAGTAACAAAAAAAGAACAAAATACTGGTACACATAACAACATGGATAAATTTCATTTCTGTTAAGTGAAAGAAGCCAGACCTAAAAGATACGTACTGTATAATTCTTTTATGTGAAATTCTAGAAAGCGTGTAAGTATAGTGAGAAAAAGCAGGTCTGTGGATACTCACAGCCAGGAAAGAAGGGGTTACCTATAAAGGGCACAAATGAACTTTGGGGGGTGATGGAAATATCCTATACCTTGGTCGTTGTGGTGATTGCACAGCTACATACATTGATCAAAACTCACCAGACGTATACCTAAAGTTGGTCAACTTTAGCCTATATAAATTGTACCTCAGTAAAGCTGATAATCAAAAATCAATCACATGGCTATACAGCAGTGTGAATGTACTTGATGCCACTGAACTGTACAATTAAAATGAATAAAATGGTAAATTTTATGTCATGTATATTTTATCTCAATTAAAATGCATGGATAATATCCCTCCCTAAAAATGAGAGTGAAAAAGGCAAATAATGTCTTAGAATTGTTATGGGCCCTCTGAAGGTGTGTCAGGGGCCCCCAGGGTTCCCTGTACCACACTTTGAAAAGTGTTACTCTTTTGTAACTAAGAATGAATAATCATATACATCACACACACACACACACACACACACACGTGCACACTCATACACACGTTTATACTGGTAAAAATTATCAACAATCTTCAATTTAGGAATGAAGTGTTTCAATTGTTTGCTTATAAGTATCCTGTTTGCTTGTTGAGCCCAATTGACTTGTACTAATAGTATTTCAGAACCCATCTGTTTAGGTATTTGTGATTCTGTGTATAAATATAGAGAGAGTCCAAGCTGGGTGACAGGAACATGACTCCCTTCTTGCTGACTAGTAATGGTGCTGGAACCTCTATCCCCGCATCACTCCTTACCTGTTAGTGAAATTTGGGATTTCTTCAGCCCCAAGCTACTACTGGGGTTCCCCTGGCCAGGGTTGGAGGTAAGAACCTGATGAAAATAGGGACTTGGGATATGAGTAGGTAGGTGTGAAAAACTTTTCTTTTATGAAATGCAGGGATTAGTGCAACATTTTTTTCGCCCTCTTGCTTCTGTGTTTTGGATCAAGTCCTGTCTTGTTCTCTCCTGTTTCCCCATATCCTCCTATATTTGTTAGACCTCTTACAATTCAAACTAGCTTACTTAAAGACAAGATAATTTGTTGGTTCACATTCCTTGAAAAGTCCAGGTATAAAATGTAGAGGAGCTAACTTCAGACACGTTTAGATGTTATCAGGACGTTTTCTCTCTTTGTCTCTAAACTCTACTTCTCTGTGTTGGCATCATTTCTAGTTAAACTGGTCCTTTCCGTGTGGTGAAAAATAAGGCTAACTGAATGCATAGTCATCATGGAAGGAAAGAAACCTGCTTTTTTGCCAGTGATTAAATCAGTCCCAGATTAAATGATGCCAGCTGGCCAACCAGGGTCACAAGCCAGTTTCTTAGTGGAAAAAGGAAGTCCTTGACTGGAAACCCCTCCAGAATACATGGAAAGGTGTAGGAGAATTGGAGAAGGGATTCAGGGGAGACAGCAAGGGAAAAATTTGTCCTGCAATTCTTGTTTCTAAGTGAAATCAAGGACCTTTTGAAGTTTTCTGAATGTCTTTGCAATTTTTAAATTTTCATTGACAATTTGAATTAATTTGCTATAATGATTAATTGCTTTGAAGGAAACTGAGAAATAGATTCCAAACTGTAGATAAGATACAGACTTTTAGAAATGTCACTCTTCAACTAACCTAGTATTCTTCAACCCCAGCTAATCATGGCTGCATGCTCCTTAGCTTCATGATCAATGTATGTAGCTGTCTGTTTCTGTCTTGATCATTTCTGAAGCTGCTGTTTCCTTATGTTTTCTCAACACAGAGGCTACTATGCCTTTTTTATTGAGGGGGAAGCTGAGACTTAGTGAAGTCAAATAATTTGTCCAAGGTCTCCATTAGTAAGTGACATTATAGAACTGAATCCTTTTCACCCCAAGCTAATTTTCTTTCCACCATAGGCTCTACCTTCCAATTAAACCTCTTGCTAGCCAAATATGTTCTAAATTTTTTTATTCATTTTCCAAATATTTATTGACGGGCACTCTTCTGGACACTGAGGGAGGATACACAATGAAGAAAATAGACAAGTTCTTGTTCTCATGGTGTGAATACCCTAGCGGAAGGGCAGAAAATAAGCAAATAAATATATATGATGTCACATGGCAACAGTACTGGCAAGAAGAGGATCGGAAAAGTGTGCTTTTTAATTAGGATGATTAAAGATGACATCTTTGAGGTTACGCTTGACCAGAGCCCTCATTGATGCCAGGAAGCATGGCAGGGGGATAGTGAAGGAAGGGCATCCAAGACAGGAGAACTGGAGGACAAAGGCTCTGGGTGTGAAAGTCTTTGGCATATTTACAGGGAACAGGATAGAGGTGGGGGGACCTGGAACTGTTAAGGGGTTGGGGTGGAAGCAGCAGGAGATTAAATCAGAGAGGTAGCCAGAGGAGGTTTTATCCAGAGAGACCAGAGAGATGGCAAATATTCAACTGTGTGTTCTCATTCTCTGGAAGAAGAAAACACTTTATCATTTTACAGTGCTTACCTTGAGAATATGAAAAAAGAGAATCTTTTATCATTTCAGTCATCTATAAGTGAGTATTCAAATTTATATGTTCAATCATTTAGTAGTTCATTCTTACAGTCAACATTTACTAGGCACCCACTGTACCCTAGATACTCAACCAGATGTTAGAGCTATGAAAAAGGAAAAGAGATACCGTTTTCTATCCTCCAGAACCAGATGTGAGTATGTTGTATACAACTGGAGGATGATCAGGTTGACAAGAGCATCTTGTATTACTGTCCACACATTTTTTACCCCCCAAAATGTGTGGTTTCCACAAGAACTAGCTGGAAGCCTGCCATTTACTGACACATTGCTACAAATTTTTAAATTAAATGTTTTACTAGAAATGGATTCAGTGTGGTAACGGATCTGTCTGACTACTGTTTCAGAAGGGTTTAAAAGCATTTTATTTCCATGTCACATCCATTAAAAGTTAATGATGTCATGCACTCCAGGGAGCAATCCATTTCATAATTTAAAGTGAAACCAACAAAACACAACTCAAAAGGGAAATGAAGGTGACAAGGTACAGAATAACATGAACCAGTGTAGCTGCACCTGTCATGACCCTTCCCGGGGTTAACCTGGCAGAGAACAGAGAGTTTAAGGGAAATGAATCAGAGAACCAAGCCACATTCCATCTTCCTCAGAGAGAAAAGAGCATAAATCAGGAAGAAATAAAGTTTATGTGATATGCAGCACACATTTTTAGCGTTGGTTTCCTCCACACTGAAATGAGGAAAACAGAGCATAAGGAAAGCCATGTGAGGGGACTGCATAATGAGCTGTGGGATTCCAGAGGATGTAGATCTCCACGAGCCCTCTGACTCCACACTTGAACTGTGAGGCCAACTGGCACCCTCCCTCCGTCTCCACACTGCCTGAGGCTCTTTCCTGTGCCTGCGCTTCTGAACAACAGAGGAAACCCAGGGATACGCTCTTCCCAATACTCACTCCCCTGCCCTTCCAGCTCCTTCCACCTTGTTTACATTTGTACTCGCGTATTTCATGTGGGTTGTGAAAGCTGGTAACGTTATGGCTACAGAGTGCTCTATTATATTTTCAAGGGCAGAAAAAGGCTGTATGTGAAGCTGCCAAATCAAATCCTTGCCAAAATGGTCCAAGCTAATGAGAAGGTTTGTAAATTACAGTTCAATGGATGAGACGTGGAGGACAAGGAATATCATGCCCACCCAGCAAATAGAATCACTGGGCATCATAGCTTTTTTACTGGTATATATATATATATATATAAAATATATATCTTTTTTGCACTATATATATATTTTGCACTATATATAGTGCAGAATATATATATACATATTTTTGCATGATCTTAGTCAAAGTATTCAAAAATTTAAGCATTTGTAAAGTTTCATCAGTTCCTATACATTTAAGCGGGAACTAGATTGGGTGTTACTTAAACTGACAACTAATGCAATGTTTTATATAATACACATTGGGTGTTACTTAAACTGACAACTAATGCAATGTTTTATATAATACAGATGATCAATAAATTTCTGCTTAATGAAAGAATAGATGTCTACAAAAATAAATAGACACATTTAGATTGCAGGACTAATAATTAAGGGCAACTTTACCATTTGAGTCTACTTCCTGCCCCACTTCATCCCCACAGTAAAGTTTAGAATTTTCCACATATTCTGATATGATTTAATTTTAACTAGTCCTATCACTTATCAGCTCATTTCTAGACTGATTAATGGACATCGACCAATTTTAATTTCTAAATTGGTCTTTTCCCTGTTTCTTTAGATTTTGGAAGTTTTGTATGCATTTGCTTTGGAGCCAAACAAGAGAAGAAATTTTAAAAATCACAGCTCTTTGAGTCTTTAAACATTTTTCAAGTTATAAAGTCATTTAGTTTCAGAGACTTTTCCATTTTCTAGCTGAAAGCAATCAACTTTCAGAATCCCTATATAAGAATTCCTAGAAGTGCCTGGTCAGAAAATTAAAGCAGAGGAAGAATTGATTTCTTTGTTATAGTTTCCATAATCATTTAATCAGAAACAATACAAAAAATTAATCCATTTCTTAAAATTTTTACGTGACACTTTCTATGCATATTCATTAAAAAGTATAAAATATTTTTGTAATGGATCAAAATTTAACAAAATTTAATTTATTTTATTAAACTAAGTTTTTTTCTTTAATAAAAACAATCATGATAATTAAGAAAATAGAAAGCATTCAAGTTAAAATAAAGCCAGTAATATTCCACACTATCAAGCTTAAAACATCATTATGAAAATTTTGAAGACGTTAATTTTAGATGTAGGGAATGGTAATTGCTTGGGCTTTGCCTGCACATCAGTAGCAATGATAGTCAGATACAAATTTAGACTTTAACTTAATTCCTCTTTTCCTGCAGGTCCTTTCTCCTGTATAATTATACTCAATCATTAAAAAGAAATGAACTCAATATCTTAATATACATGGAATTACTCTGTTGTATCTACAAGAAGCACATTTCCTATTTTCAATAAGTTGAGTTGAAAAGAAAAGAATGCAACCTTTTGAATTATTTTGTAAAATGCAGTTAGTAAAAGCTTTAGTGTTGCTTTTTGTCTTTAATTTGTTTTGTTAGTTGTTTCTTTCTGTGGTATTCACTATGATGCATTTTGTGTTGCTGGAAGCTAGTGGTAACAATGGAATAGACAAAAAGACAGGGGAGTAAAGAATGAAGGGAACAGAAGAAAAAAAGGAACTATGAGACTTTTCATGTGATATGTTCTAGAGCTCAGTACAGAATACTGTGGAGTTTGGTTTTAGGTGGAGTTACCTCTGCCTATTGGAGTCAGGAATGGCATCCACATTAAAAAAATGTATCTGAAAAATGTCCAAAGCAATCTACAGATTCAGTGAAATACCTATCAAAATCCCAATTTTCTGTTTTCACAGAAAAAGAAAAAAACAATTTCAAAACTCATATGGGACCACTGATGACCACCAATAGCTAAAGCAATCCCAAGAAAGAAGGACAAAGTTGGAGGCCTCACACTTCTCGATTTCAAATTACATTACAACGCTGCAGTAATTAAGAGTATATACTATCATAAAGATGGACATACTGCCCAGTGGAACAGAATGGAGAACCCAGAAATAAATTCACACATATATGGCCAACTGATCTTTGACAAGGGTGCCAAGAATACACAACGGAGAAAGGCTTTTCTCTTCAACAAATGGTACTGGGAAACACACAAAAGAATGAAATTGTACCTTTCTATTATATACAAAATCAAATCAAATATATTAGAAACTTAAACCTAAGACCCAAAACTGTAAAACTCCAAGAAAAACATAGGGAAAAACTTTATGACTTTGTCTTGGCAATGACTTCATGGATATAACATGAAAAACACTATCAACAAAAACAAAAACAACATGAGACTACATCAAACTAAAAAGCTCCTGTGCAGCAAAGGAAACAATCAACGGAGTGAAAAGGCAGTTGATGAAATGAAAGAAATATCCATGAACCATCTATCTGATAAAGGACTAATCTCCAAAATATATAAAGAACTTCTATAATTCAATAGCAAAAAACCACATGACCTGATTTAAAAATGAGCTAAGGTTTTGAATAGACATTTCTCCAAAGAAGATACAAATGGCCAACAAGTATAAGAAAAAGTGCTCAATGTTACAAATCATTTGGAAAATGCAAATAAAAACCACCATGAGATTTTACTTCACACCTGTCTAGATGGATACCATAAAAAAAAAAAAAGACAAAATGTGCTGATGAGGATGTGGAGAAATAGGAACGCTGGCACACTGTTGGTGGAAATGCAAAATAGTGAAGCTGCTACAGAAAATACTATGAAGATTCCTCAAAAAATTAAAAATAGAACTTCCATATATATGATTCAGCTATTCCACTTCTGGATATTTATCTAAAAGAGTTGAAACCAGGATCTTAAAGAGATATCAGCAGCACTATTCACAATAGTCAAGATGTAGAAATAACCTAAATGTCCATTGACAGATGAATAGATACAGAATATGCAATATATACATTGAAATATTATCAGCCTTAAAAAAGAAGGACATTCTATAATATGCAACGACATGATGAACCTGGAGGACATCAAGCTAAGTGAAATAAGCCAGTCACAGAAAGACCAATACTGCATTATTCCACTTATATGAAGTATCCAAAATAGTCAGATTCATAGAATCAAAGAATGAAATGGTGTTTGCCAGGGAATAGCAGGAGGGGGGAATAGAGAGTTATGAATCAACAGGCATAAGGCTCCAGTCAAGCAAGATGAATGAGCTCTAGAGATTTGCTGTACAACATTGTACCTAGAGTCAACAACACTGTATTGTCCGTTTAAAAATTTGTTAAGCGGTAAGTCTCATGTTAAGTGTTTTTACCACAATAAAATAAAATAGTAAAATAAAATGTACCTGAGATGAGACTTGCAGTCCTGTGTGAGGGACAGGAGTTTGCCCACAGAGGAGAGTGAAGATGGAGAGAATGTTACAGACAGGCCACAGCCTGCTTTGGGACCTAGAAGTGAGTAAACAGGCTCCCTACAGGATGTGCAGACAGTTGGGCCTGGGGAGAGAGTGCTGGGGATGCTCTGAGGGCCATTGGGAGGTGAGGCTGTAAGGCAAGCTGTGGCAGACCATCACAAGCCCTTCATAGACCTGCAAGAGACTTCCAGGTTTATGGTTTGCCTAACATGAGGGGCTACTGAAGAGTTTTGTGCAAGACATGTGATGAAGTATTTGTGACATGATAAAATGTCGTTTCAGCCATCTTAAAACCACTCAAAGTTGACGGTCTCCTCTCCTGCCTCCTGCGGCTTCCATTACCATGGCAGAGACTGTGGTGTCTGAGGTGGTGTAGCATACTGAAGCAAGGCTGTCTTGAAGAAGAGGAGACAACTCAGTAAGTAGGTTAGTCAGCATAAGCTAGGTTATGATGCAGTAACAAACAATGCTTACATTTCAGTGGCTTAGCACAACAGGAGGGTATCTCTCACTCTTTCTGGATGCCCTACAGAAGACAGCGGGAGGTGGGGTGGGTCTGTTCCACAGTGTCACTCATGGACCAGACTCTGCCATCTTTTGACTGCACTATCTCCAACACACGACCTTTTTAGTCACCACATCAGGGGAGAGACAACTGCAAGGGTTTGCAGTGGCTCCTTTATGCTTCACAATGGAAGTAACACATGCCATTTCTTTTTGTAGTCACAGCCAATTCCGTAGCTTTGCCTAACCACAGGAGGCTGGAAGACGGGGTGGGGGGGAAGCAGATGGGTGCTTGGTGAGTACTGCAGTCTCTGCCATGGTAATTTCAGGTAGCTAGATGGAAGCCACAGGAGGCAGGAGAGGAGACCATCAGCTTTGAGTGGTTTTAAGATGGCAGAAACGTCAGGCCACAGAGACTGAGGCAATTTGGTGGGGGTGAGAGAGGAGTGGCATAAGGTGATTGCTGGGTACTCACTGGTGGCAGCATACTCAGTGAGCAAAACTGGCAGAGAGTAGGTGTGGGGTAGAGATAAGGCTCATCTTGACCAGCACTGCTATCTGCGAAGCCTAATTAAACATGTCCACGGCCGGTCGCAGTGGCTTCATGCCTGTAATCCCAGCACTTTAGGAGGCCAAGGCAGGCGGATGATGAGGTCAGGAGATCTAGACTATCCTGGCTAACACAGTAAAACCCCGTCTGTATTAAAATTAAAAAATTAGCCAGGCGTGGTGGCATATGCATGTAGTCCCAGCTACTTGGGAGGCTGAGGCAGGAGAATCACTTGAACCCAGGAGGCGGAGGTTGCAGTGAGCTGAGATCATGCCGCTGCACTCCAGCCTGGGCGACAGAGCGAGGCTCTGTCTCGAAAACAAAACAAACCAAAACAAAACCACAACAACAGCAACAACAAAAACCCCAAAAACATGTCCACTAGGAACTGCAAGTCAGGAGTGCAAAATAGAGTCAGGCCTAGCTATTGATATTTGGACATCATCACCCAGTTATAGGCAGAGGTTGAAAACATGTAGGTGAATGAGTCTCCCAAAGGAGAGAATGTATAATAAGATTAGGTGAGAGTTTAAAAAGTTGAATTGCTCGTGCAGTCTGGATCCAGAGTCATCGCACCCAGATGGATTCAAGAAATGGAGGGTCAGAAGGTCAGCTTCCACAAGTCTATAATTAACTGGGTTTTGATGTATGCTTACAGAGGCTAGAGACACACTGAGAGATTTATCGAGTGCAATATTTATTTGACATCCAAAGAAATAAGACAAGCCTTCTTATGAACTCTTGCAGAGATTTACTTTAGATAGCGAAGAACAGCTTGACACTACAGATTATTAGACACCACAAGGGTTTATTAAATAAAATGGGTGGAAGCATTGATTCTACATCTTAAATATATCTCTTTGGTCCAGGGGTTGTCAAACTGTGTTTCTTAGGGGGGTCTCAGGGGCTGCTGCAGGATGCCAGGAGCTGGTGCAGAGCAGAGTGACTCACGTCTTCCACCTCTCCCTCCATCAGCTCTGCAGTTACTGATTTTATATTGTAATGTTTCACATAAGATTTCATTGGAGAAAAAATTCTGCACCACAAAAACAAAAAGTTGCCTTTCCATCTCCAATGTTAAAAAGCCTTAGGCTGAGGCTTTCATCATTTCCTGCTTGGATCGTTGTATTTTTCTTCCCTGGGGGTCTGTCTCGCTGCCTCTGGTCTCGTCCCTTTGTCATCCACCCTCTGCATGGTTCCCAAAGTGATCATTCTCGAACACAAATCCAAATCTGATGTTGGCTTCTGGGGCATTTATTGACTTCCTATCACCAATTGTAGAAAGTTATACTCTAAAGAATGGCCCCAAGAAAGCATTTCATGATTTGGCCTTCCCTTCCCTTTCTCCAGCCCCCTTTTCAGGATGTTCCCTTTTGTTCCTTGTGCCTCAGCCATAAACAACAACTTATGCTTGCAGTGTGCTGAAGGTGTAGAAGGCCTTTGGTTTAGTGAAACCAACTTCTCAGCTGCAGCTTCAGCATAATGACATCTTAGAAGACTCCCCAGCTTCCAGTAGTTTAGTTAGAAGTCCTCCTCTGGGGCTCCTGTCATGAAGAATGTGTACCCCTCTGACAGCACATTGCCCGCAGTCTTGTGTTAATTGATATTTAGTTTATCTCCCTACTGGATAATCAGCAATTGCCTTCAGGAAAGGGACTGGCTCATCAGCTCTATCTCCTCAGACCTTGGCTCTGCACTTGACCCTCTACCATGTTGTTAAACAAGAAATGAGTGTCCTCCTTTCTGGAAATCATTAAAATAATAGATTTTTATCTGCTTTATTCATTTGAAAAGCTTTGGTCTATGAATATAGACTATACGGCTCCTTAAGATTTTTGTCTATATTATTTTTGATTTTTTTGTTTTTTAACACCTTTAGAATTTCACAGCCTTTATAAATATAATACTTAAAAGTAACATTTCAGAGTATTTGGAAATACTTTTTGACTATTTAAAACAAATAAAATATGAAACATGAAGTATAGTAAAGATATAAAACAATAATTTGGATAAGAATTCTTTCTTTCATGGAAAACACCACTGCATTATTCCTGTTTCACATGTCCTATGCATTACATTTTTTTTTTTGCAGCAACTCCACTACGCATTTGTTCATGGTGTTCACTTCCTACAAGATACAGTCAAAACTCCTTATCCTGATTTCCAGAGCCTCTTTAATCTGACCCAACTGACTTTCTCAACCGCATTACACACTAATCTTTCACATTTTTTTTTGCTTTATTTAAACCTTTTCCCCTCATATTTCTATTTATTCTTCTTAGCCTTTGGTGAATGCTTTCTATCAGAGGATTTATACCTTCAGATTTTTGGAAAAGTCTCTACCATTATATCTTAGCATATTGCTTATTTGCTGTTTGTTTATTTATGTCTTTGGAATTTCTCTGAGGCAGATACTAGAGCATTTATGATTCCTAACTTCTGTTTTATATCCTCCATTCCTTTATTTTTGTCCTCCATGTCACAGAGATGTTCTGTTCCATCTTCTAACTCATCTTCAAGCATGATTTGTCTTGTATAATCCATTTGCTTAGATTTCTAAAGAGATTTAATGACTGTACTTACACTTGACTTTTAAGAGCCTGTTTCATAACTTGCTGTTTTTATTTTACAGATGCCATTTCTTCCTTTATATTTTAAACACTGTAAACATACTTATTGTCAGCTCTCTTTCATGTTGTTCTATTCTTGTTCTTTCCTCATGTCCTGTAAGCTGTGTTTCATGATGCTAAGTGTCCTATTTTTTAAAATTCTGTTTTATTTTGCTTACGAGTTTACTTCAGAAGGAAGTATCTTTTCTAGAGATCCGGATAACCACCCGGGGTGGTTTCCACTGGTGTTCCTGTCAGCACCTTCAAGACACACTGATTCTGAATTATTTTTTGTGTTAGTTTTTCAGCCTGGAATTCTGAGTCTATTCCTACTCCCACATGTTGTTCAGTCTTGGGGTTCTCATATCTCTAGAAGACTCCTATTTTACCCACAGGGTGGGGCTATTGGCTCATTTCCAGCAGTTATCTTGGTTATGCAGGCAGAGATGATCTGGTTCCTTCACGGTTAGTGCAGTGCTTTCTAGGGTTCTGATTCTGCACAGGAAGCCCAGTTCTTATTCCTTCTATAAACATATTTTCCTGGCCAGCTTCTGGCCTTGAATAGCCATGAAAATCCCAGACTTTGAGACCTGTAATCTCCCTTAGTTCCAGATACATTGTCATGTTGGCTCTATGTTCTAGCATTTGGAGATTTCCTTTCTTGCTTTTGTGTTCTGCTGTATATTTAATATGTAACAAAAATGTTTTTAATCCCTATATCTAAATGTCTGGAAAAGTTGTGTTCAATTCCATCTTATCCTGTTATTTCTTGACTGTCTGAATATGTAGTTCTTATTTCTCTCGTTCTCTCCATTTTGAATAATCTCCCAAATGCTCTCTGCCTTTTGCAAATTCACTCATTCTTCCAGGACTTGAGGAGTTACTGAAGGTAATGCTTTTTTCCTCCAGGGACCAAATTAACCCCTAGGAAGGGTCTTCTATGAACTCCTTTGACATCCATTTGATACTTAATCATTTTCTGTTATAATTATTATATGGCTATTATTTGTTTTCTTGTGCAATTATAAAATCTTTGAAATTTGGGGCCATTTCTTAAGCTTCTTGAATTTCTTCACCTGGTCTCACAACAAATTCTTCCTAATGGAAGAAAAACAGAAAAGAAAGACACACTAGGATAGAGTAATTTAAAATGTTTTAGACTTTATTTACGAGGGTCCAAGCACCCAGGAAAACAGGATTTGTTTAAATTTTGCTTACTCATTTTATTCAGGATTCATGAATTTATAAGGCCAGAGAGATTTCATATAAGATCCTAGGTTACTAAAGGAAAACTGAGAGATTTTATGTCAAGCAATATAAAATTAATATGACAGATGCAACCTTAGAAAATGTGTTTCCTGAGATTCCTAAATTGGCTACTTTTGTGGGTGTCTGCTTAGTATTTGGTCCTGAGTAAATGAATAAACAAACAGCTACTTCTGAGAGCTACTTTCACAGGGAAATGTTTCTGAGTTCCAGTTCATGGGAGTTTAGGAAGGTATGGGATGCAAATTACATTTCAACACTGAACCAGCCAATCAATCCTTGAACACTTTTGAAGTCTTTAGCTTTGCCTGTGAACATGGGAACACCCAAGGGCACCTTCAAATTAAAAATAAACATACGTTCTAAAGAGTCCTAGATGTGTAATTTGGTAGAAATTTAAGGGGTGTCTTTTTATAGTAACGGAGTCTATAAAGAAAATACAGTTCAGGTGAGGTTACATCCTTTCCAGTCATAAAAGTGTATGTGAATGACATTTAACTCGAAATTCAAGTACTTTGGGCATATCATTCCCGCTCCCTTCCCCAATCCCATAATTTCTTGGTAGAAATTCATAGTGCATTTTTTTTCAGTTCCAGCCAGATTTTTATATCTATTGGATGGATATTACATTAATAAAAAAATAGCTAACACTTATTGTATGATTGTCTTATGCCAAGCTATGTTCGTATAATTATCTAATATGTTGGTATGATTTGGCTCTGTGGCTCCACCCAAATCTCACCTTTAATTGTAATCCCCACGTGTTATGGGAGGAACCTGGTGGGAGGTGATTGGATTATGGGAGCGGTTTCCCCATGCTGTTCTTGTGATAGTCAGGGAGTTCTTACCAGATCTGATGGTTTTAGAAGTGGCAATTTCCCCTATGCACTCTCTCTCTCCTGCCACCATGTAAGACATGCCTTGCTTCTCCCTCCCCTTCTGCCATGATTGTAAGTTTCCTGAGGCCTCCCCAGCCATGTTGAACTGTGAGTCAATTAAACCTCTTTCCTTCATGAATTACCCAGTCTCAGGTATTCTTTATAACTGTGAAAATGGACTAATACCCAGATAACCCTATGGTGTTGCTGCTATTATTATTCTTTCCTTGCAGATGGGGAAAACTGAGATAAAGAAGAGTTAATTAATTTACCAAAGTCAAAAGAGTAGTCTTAAACTACTGTGAAATTTCTGTAGGCCTCCTTTTTTTTTCCTTCAAAACCTTTAATATGCTAATACACATTTTTGTATTTTTTTTAAAATTATACTTTAAGTTCTGGGATACATGTGCAGAACGTGCAGGTTTGTTACATAGGCATACACGTGCCATTGTGGTTTGCTGCACCCATCAACCCGTCATCTACATAAGGTATTTCTCTTAATGCTATCCTTCCCTTAGCCCCCCACCCCACCCACAGGCCCTGGTGTGTGATGTTCCACTCCCAGTGTCCATGTGTTCTCATTGTTCAACTCCCAGTTATGAGTGAGAATATGCAATGTTTGGTTTTCTGTTCCTGTGTTAGTTTGCTGAGAATGATGGTTTCCAGCTTCATCCATGTCCCTGCAAAGGACATGAACTCATTCTTTTTTATGGCTGCATAGTATTCCATGATGTATATGTGCCATATTTTCTTTATCCAATCTATTGTTGATGGGCATTTGGGTTGGTTCCAAGTCTTTGCTATTGTTAACAGTGCCACAATAAACATACGTGTGCATGTGTCTTTATAGCAGAATGATTTATAATCCTTTGGGTATATACCCAGTGATGGGATTGCTGGGTCAAATGGTATTTCTAGTTCTGGATCCTTGAGGAATCACCACACTGTCTTCCACAATGGTTGAACTAATTTACACTCCCACCAACAGTGTAAAAGCATTCCTATTTCTCCGCATCCTCTCCAGCATCTGTTGTTTCCTGACTTTTTAATGATCGCCATTCTAACTGGCATGAGATGGTATCTCATTGTGGTTTTGATTTGCATTTCTCTAATGACGAGTGATGATGAGCTTTTTGTCATATGTTTGTTGGCCGCATAAATGTCTTCTTTTGAGAAGTGTCTGTTCATATCCTTTGCCCACTTTTTGATGAAGTTGTTTTTTTCCTTGTAACATTTCTTAAGTTATTTGTAGATTCTGGATATTAGCCCTTTGTCAGATGGATAGATTGCAAAAATTTTCTCCCATTCTGTAGGTTGCCTGTTCACTCTGGTGATAGTTTCTTTTGCTGTGCAGAAGCTCTTTAGTTTAATTAGATCCCATTTGTCAATTTTGGCTTTTGTTGTCTTTAGGCCTCCTTTCTATTCATGTTTCTACTTTAGAAGACATATATATAGATATAGATATATATTTTATATATCTATATATGTCTTCTAAATATATATGTCTACAAATATGTATGTCTTCTATATTTTATATATCTATATATGCCTTCTAAATATATATGTCTACAAATATGTATGTCTTCTAAAGTAGAAACATGAATATATGTATCTAGAAACATATATGTCTTCAGAAGACAAATATATATGTATATGTCTTCTAAAGTGTGTGTATGTGTGTATGTTTATATATGCGTGTATATATATGTGTGTATATGTATTTGTCCAGAGTTCTCCTGGGGAATCTATATTTTATTGAGATGAGAAGGAAACGTGGTAGTGTTGGTTATCTTATCACCACCTTGTTGCTGTCTAAACTCAACAACTTCCTATTGTGTCATGGTTTGATTATAAATTTCCACTAAGCCTCTTTTTCTGGACACTCACTTATCACCACTAATCCTACATACAAAAGGTTGAATACTGGCCACTCTGAAAGTTGACAATCTAATATGGATTAAATGTAAAAATAAAGCTAGTGACTCCAAAACCTACCACTAGCTGGTTCATCACACTTGTATATTTTTACGCTTTCTCAGTCCACACTCTAACCCAACTCATCTTCTTGGAAGCCTGGCACCTATTGTTGGCTATCTAGTGGCACACTGCAAAGGATCTTATGTGCCTGGGGCCCCGGTTTGCTTTTTTTTTTTTTTTTTTTTTAGCGAGAGTGTTGTATACTTAAATCTTGATAAGCAAAAGAAAAAGAATGAAGTTTGGAAACCATCACTTCTAAAAAGCTTATATTTTATTATTTAGAACAGACTTGCTTAAGGGAAAGATAAAATCAATATTTTTCCCCCTGTTTTCAATAATTGCCTAGATATTAGATTTTATGTTTGTTTGAAACAACGTTTTAAACTTGAGAGAATTTTGGGTAAGAAAATAAATAAATAAGTTGGATAGAAATAAACCTTTTAAAATTAAATTCTCTTCACTAAAGAATGTATTACTGGGAAAGGTTTTAAAAACTTCACTGGAGGTCCCTCCAATTTTTTTCACCTGTTTCCTCAAGATGGGGTAGTCGAGGACAAATTGATTACTGTTTTAAGCTTCCTTCCAAATTTCCATTGCTATTATTTATGATTCTATTCCAAATGTAAAATTTAGGCCTTTCCAATATTTGTTTTTAAAATGAAGAGACTTTCTGATTCCTATGAATAAAAATACTCCATGCTAATTGAAAAATCAAGAATCTTGGTCCAAAGTGCTTCATTCAAACTCTTAGACAATAAAATAAGCAAGACATTAAATTATAACAAAGGTTCCAACCTTTTACTAAACTAGACTCACCTTGAGGAGCTTATAAAAGTACAGATTTCTAAGTTTTCCCAATCTACTCTTTCTTCCCATCCCAAGATTCTGAAATTAATTGGTTTGGCTGAGCTTGATCCAACACATTTTACTAAATATATATGTTTATTATATATAGTCTATATTATAAAATAAATAAAATTATAACAGAATAAAAATAACAAATATAGTATAAAGTATATTTATTATATAATTATTTAAGGCTGAAGATCAGTGTCCACAAAGGCATTTCTTGCTCTTTGCTAATGCCAGACAAATTAATGCAAAAGAAATGGTTGGATAAGAAGAAAGGAAAATGAGAAATAATATTCCTATTTATAATTTCTATCTATCTATTTTCACAAAAATCACAAGTAGCTAAAGGTAGTCATTTTGCCTCAAATTGCCAATCAGGTTTAAGAAGTTTTTTGTCTGAGTTTCCTAATTCTAAGTGAGAGACTGAAAATGCAAATGAACTATGACCAGACCACCTATGACAACAGAACCCTGACCCACAATCTCTGTGGCCACCAGCCCAGGAAGCAAAACCCCACTTCTGTAGCCTTCAGCCCAGAGTGGTCAGGGCTTAGTCAATGACTGCCAGCTTTCCTTTTTTTTTTTTTTTTTGGCTTCTGCTTCCAACTCAGGACCAAGGAGAGAAAGCCAAATATGTTACCCTTCTCTAAACAATCACTTAGCATGCCCCACTTCTAGTTAGTGCACTTCCAGCTTCCCTGAAGCCTTCCTTTTTTTTCTACTGTAAAACGTTCCCATTCCCATCTGTCTTTGAGTCTTTGTCAAATACAGGTGATGGTGGCTGACTCCCTTGCTATGGCAAGCTCTGAATCAATAGCTTCTGTTTGTTCTCATTTTGGTGGTGTTTATTTAGTTCCACATAACTAAAAATGGGGAAAATAAAAATGGGAAAAAATAAATTATCCTTGCGCATACATGTAAGGTTATTTATACCAATTTATGCAATTTCAGAAAATGAGAGGAGAAAGCAGATACCGTCACCAAGGCAAGTGTTCAAAAGGGCAATAATTACAGTGGCAAGAGGAATCCCAATAACTTTTATTCTCAGTAAATATGGCTACACAGTCAAGAATGTTGAGGACCTGAGAATGGGAAGTCACTGCTTTGGCTCCTGTGATTCCACCAATACTTGCCTGAATTCTCTTGAATCAATGAATCAGGCGTGGAAGACTAGAAGCAACAAAGAGAGGAGCAGGTAGTAGAGGGGGTAACTTTTAGAAGGCTGTAGAGTGGTCCCTTGATATCCACAGAGGATTGGTTCCAGGACCACCCACATATACCCAAATCCATGCATACTTAAGTCCTGCTATTGGGACTTTAGAATCCAGGTATATGAAAAGTCAAATGTGTATATGTGTGTGTATATATGTGTATATGTACATACATACATATATGTATATATATACATATACACACACATATGTGTATATATATACACACACAGAGACTTTCCCCAAACAAAAGCAGATCAAAAATACTGTATATATATACATATATATGTGTATATATGCATACATATATACAGTATATACATATATACACATACATATATGTATATATATGTATATATGTATGTGTATATATATGTATGTGTATATATATGTAGTATTTTTGATCTGCTTTTGTTTGGAAAAAGTCTGGGAATAAGTAGACCTGTGCAGTTCAAACCCATCTTATTCAAGAGTCAACTGTAATTTCAATATTTTGTAACAGTTTAGTCACCAATATTGAAGTTGAGAGAAGGAAGTTCTCTCTTGTGGACAATATGGAATGCTCTAAAACTTGAATCCAAATGTACATTCTTGGCATCACTCAAATAATGTGAGCGTGTAACATTTATGATATATTCAAGAGGCAAAACCCAATTCTTTACACTGTAGACCTGTTTTGTTGTTGTTTTAGTTTTGTGAAGGCAAGGTTTTAAGGCAATTTAGTTCTAAAAGCATTACTGAGTATTTACTATTTGCAATTCACTGCACTTGGTAATAAACTAGAGGGAGATGCAGAAACTCTCTTTTCTCCACCAATTCTTTGAAGGAAAAAACATTTCCATTATCATTAGGTGTCAATCTACACAGCTAATTGTCCATATGAATTCACTGATAATTTACAGTTGCAATATGGTGTCATAAAAGGAGTCATAAAACCTTGTGACTTTGTTTACTTTTTCTCTGTAAGATATGTGCTGCAAATGCAAACTAACATCAAATAAATAACTCCTGTCTTTATACGTACATGATCTAATACTTTCCACAACTCTGATATTTAAGGTACTTCCATTATGACTAGTTAATTGCATAAATTCAATAATTAATTATATTCTAATGATCAGGAAGAATATTTATCAAAAATAAAACTTGCAGACATTGGGGAGGAATTAAGGCATGTTAACACATTTTCTATATCAATCAGGTACTTTTAGTGTAAATGTGTTAGCAAGTGAACTGGAACATTAAATAGAGGAATTTGGTATCATTGTGGGAAAAATAATCTAATCACTTTTCAAACTTGGCTGCCCTTTGGAGCCATTCGAGAAATTTTTGAAAAGCAAGATACAGGTATTCTAATTTACTTGGTCTGCAGTGTGGCCCTTGCCAGGTGATACTAACATGTGGCATAGAGTGAGAACCATCATTATATAATCTAGAATCTAGTGTATTACTCCTTCAATATTATACTTCTCCTCCAGCTCTTGGGACTTTTCCTGATTTCATAGGTTTGTTGAGCAGTTTTTGTTATTGTTGTTGTTTGTTTTTTTAATGTTGACTTGTTTTCCCAAGTAGATATTCTTCCTGGAAAGAGATAGTACTCACTATAAATAATTAATTGACTTCCTAGTCAAATTAGTCCTTGATGAGTCTAAACAGTGGGTGGTAGACATATCTCATCTCCCCAGTTTGATCACGCCATCCGTCCTTAAGATAACAGACCTATAGAGCTAGTAGGCCAACCCTAGAAACAAAAAAGGCAACAGTTATGTCCAGGTCATTACAGCTTGTCAATTTGCTTCTCCCAAATTACTGCACTTCTTGTTTCTTCATTGGTTTACATGCCTGCTTATTCACGTCCCTCGATCAGTTTTTCCTCAATCCTGGGTACACAACAGCATCACCTGGGGAGCATTTTAGATGCCTGATGCCTAATTACATCAGTCTCTGGGGGTAGTACCCAGTTATCAGTGTTCTTTAAAGCTCCTCAGAAGACACTGTGAACCATTGCCTTAGGCTGTAGTGCTCTCAATATTTACCTAAGACATTCATGAATCTGCATTTTCTTTAGTTGATATTACAGAGCTGCAGACCAGCTCTGACCCAAGCTAATTTATATAATGGCAGATAGATACTATTAAAAACCTAAAAAAAACTTTAATAGAAGTCTTTGATAATGTACTTACAGAGCCCTTGTACTTTAGGCCAGGGGCTCTTGTAAGCACTGTACATAGATTGAATTATTTACTCTAGCCACATCTTACAGATGAGAAAATTTCCCAGTGTTACACACTTAGTGTTTGGGCCAAGATTCAAATGAGGCACTCTGGCTCCAGAGTCACCAGTTAACCACAGGTGACCAGCAATGTGGCTGTTAAAACTACTAGATGTGATTTGATAGGTGATATTCTTACACTTCCATTTTACAGGTAAGAATCAAGGTACAGAGAAAGTGTCCTAGGATCACACAGCTAGTAAGTGGCAGAGCTGGGATTTGAACTCAAAACAGTCCCACCCTAAAGATGATGTTCTGTTAATAATCTAGCCTTTTTTTCAGACAAATATTCAACTGACCCAGCTTTCCATAAATTTATATTACTGCAGATTGGAATTTGGTATTGCAAGTTTCATTTGCACTTCTGAACTTATTCTTCATGTTTTACCCAGAAATTTATTTAAAAAAAAAGAAATAAAACTGGTTGATTTTTCACCCTACTACAACTGACTGCACTGGAGAAGCAATTACTACAGAGATGCTACAGCTGCTTTCTTGATATTAGTCCACAGTTTTAAAATGTTTTTGATTTGTAAATATGTTAGGCACCACAAGTCCGTCAAGATGGTATGTAGAAAGAAGAAAAGATTCTCCACTCCAAATCTTTATGTGCCTGAAAATCCTTTTGATTTCCCTTATTAGTTTGGTATGTCTTTAAGTTTATATTAAAAATACAGATTTCTTCCAGTTATGGGACATTGTCCCACTTCAAACTTTTAAAAACAAATTAATCAGAATTTTATGGTAATTATTATGAAAATAGGACAAATATATCTCAGCCCCTTGGCAAGCAGCCTTGACAACTGAAACAGTTTCACACTGTGGATTTCAATCAATGTAACAAAGTTACTGAGCACAGTCTAAAATGAATGAATTCTAGATTGCAGGAGTTTTTTAAAAGTTTCTTGCTTCTCGCATTTTAATATAAAAATCATCCCAGGCTATTGTTAAAATGCAAAAATCTGATTTGGGAGGCTTTAAGTGAGATGCTGGACTTCATATTTCCAGTAAGGTCTCAAGTGATGTACATGCTGCTGGTCTGTGAACCACACTTTGAGTAGCAAGGACACAGTGCTGGTAAACTCGTTCTCCAAAGGAGGAAAACAAAGCCCTGGCTTGTAGTATTTGCTAATTTCCATGATATAAATGTTCCCACAAAGACCACATTCAAGCTACCAACGTGATGTCATTGAAAATGGAGTTGGGAAGAGACATTCAGCACGCTGCCCACAATTAGCTCTCCAACCAGGTACAAGCCAGTTCCAGCACACCACTGATCTACATAAGTATAAGTGCATGCACCTTCAAGATCCCACAACATAGCTGTTTCACTCTGCAAAGGATTTCAGGAGGTGAGGGAGAATAAGATTGTCACAGGAAAAAATGACAAGATTAATTACAAAGTTTTCAGAATAGGTGCAAAATAATCTAGTTCCAAGGCTATATAGGCTGATGAGAGGGCATGTTTAAGAAGTTAAAAGACATGTGTGGCCAATAATGGAGACTTTGGGGAAGATCTGAACCCGGTTTGGACTGTGATGGGTTTGGATAAGTGGGAAAGGAGAACACTCACAGAAAAGGAAGTGGGATAAACACTAGCAAAATGTCTGATGCTAAACAAAATTGAAGGAAAACTTGGAATTCCTAAAGAGTTGGGAGTACAGTCATTGGTCCAGCAGAATGAGGGCATCCTGCTTTCACAAATGTTTTATTCTCTGGCATCATTGAGGAATAACATATTCAGATTAATCAAACGTTCCAGGTTAACAGAGAGTTGACATATGTACCAAAAAGAGATGCCAATGTTTAAAGTAATAGAATATATTAGAGTACACAGAACCTAATTTCTTTCTTCTTTGATGAAGAAAGGACTTTGAGATCTTCTATGTCTCAGAGCCATGGCTTTGAGCACCTTTGGTCCCTTCTGGTAGGGTTCTGTGATGGAGCCTGCAAAGTTTTGTTTGCAGTGTCCTGTAAGAAGAGTGTATTTTCAAGCCTTTCTCTAGGGCTGTAGAATGAGAGCATCCTAAGAAACTGACTCCCTTGGAGAGAATTTCTAACTGGCAGAAATACTCTGCCTTGTAGTGCATTGAGTGGTTAAAAGCCCAGACTCATTTCCACATCTGTAATTGGGGCTAATAATACCAATCTCATATGGTTTTGGTGATTATTAAATGAAACTTGGTCAAGAAATATTGGTGCTCAATATTTGAATGAGCACTACAAATTAGTGCAGGCGTTGTAGCCAGGCATACACCGTTACTAATTTTTAAATCAGAATTGCTTAACAGACACTGATTGTCTACAAGGCCATAAACAGGATGAGGCTGTGGGGAGAAAGTATTGACTGGTCCCCAAGCCTGCAGAGCTAAGGTTTCTGCATTCTGCACACATCTTTGAAAGAATCTATGACCACCTGTGCACAATGTTTAAATGCCTAGGAACTTTCCCTTGCTACCCAGGCAGAGGCTTTCCCTAGACCCTCTGACAGTTCCCTCAGTCAGCAACTATATTAAAGAATCTTCTTACATTTCTGAAATCTGAATAGAGGTTTATTTGGGAAAAAATCCTTTTCCCTCCTGTCTCTTGGAATAAATGTACTATTTCGTTTTCTTAATTTGTACTATGTTAAGAACCAGTAGAGGGAACTTAAGGTCAATCTGTCTCTCAGGTTGAGTAACTCTAAGCTATAAGCTCCAGAATCTTGTCTTTGTCTCTGATTCCAAATGGGCTTGTGGGGAAAAGTGATATAACCATGAGATCACTGTGTTCTTTTAGATGATTTCCTGTTTCCTGTGTATTTAAATACACAGGGAATAATCCCGCTATTAAAATGAGACCCTGTATGTGTGTATGGGCAGAAGTTCAATGAAAAAGGAAGAAAAATATGCTTGCTGAATACCAGATGTAGAATGCATAAATCCTGTCAGAACAAGTGGGGAATAGCTTTTATGGCTGACTTGCAAGAAACCTAAGGGAATTGGGAAATCAGATAGGCATGTGTCAAGCAGACTTATTTAAATCATCCACTTCCTCAGCAAAATAAAAGTTTGAGAGGGTTCTGCTTCCTTTTGTGGTTTGAAATTACAGTTGTAGGCCTCAGAAGTCCTGCTTGATTGAGGGCTTCCAAGCAAAGACGTTATACAACCTAGTCCAGGCGCCCGACAACACTGGGGTCACCCAATGCCTCTCCCTGAGTTCTCCAACCTTGCCTTGTTTGTACTTTGTGTCCTTTGTCATCTCAGAAGCAAATTGTAGTGCAGCTGACCACTGCTTCATGGACCTCCAGCTTGTCCCTACTAAAAGGCTTTTGCATCTGAAAGAGAAAGATGCCCACTGGCTTCCTTCTTAGACCACTGCTGTAGATCCTGAGCACAAACCTTAGCTCTGCAGGCTTGGAGACCAGGCAATGCTTTCTCCTTGCAGCCTCATTCTGTTCACAGTTCGCACAGGGTTTATGGCCTTATAGACAATCAGTCTGTGGTAAGCAATTCTGATTTAAAAATTAATAATCTGTGTATGCTTGGCTATAAGGCCCACATGAGTTCGTAGTGAGAGATAAACTAGATACCAATTATTTCCAGGTATAATATCCTAACAGGTAAGTTTTTCAGGAGGCCACATTGTAGTTCAGTAGGTTACTGGTGTGTATAGACACAAAGCAAATGTATTTAAGTACAAACCATTTCCTTTAAGGTTTGGTAGCTCCCTAAATTGTTCTTCTCAGGATATTTCTGTTTTAAAATGTCCTGTTAAATATATTATTTTTATGTACAGTATAATTTTTTAAAAGCATGCTGACATGGGAAAATCATGGACTTTGCAGACCCAGGTTTAAGTCATTCCAAATCTACCACTTACTAATGTGTGAACTTCAGCACGTTACTGTACCTCTTTCAGACTCATTTCCTTATCTTCTTGCTGAGAATGTGTGTGTAAAAATATTAATATGGAATCTAGCATGGTGTCTAGCCCTTTGTGAAACCCTGACAAATTCTTATTCCTCACCATTCATCTGTTCATCTGTATTAGTTTGTTTTCACGGTGCTGATAAAGACATATCTGAAACTGGGAACAAAAAAAGGTTTAATTGGACTTAGAGTTCCACATGGCTGGGGAGGCCTCAGAATCATGATAGGAGGCAAAAGGCACCTTTTTTTTTTTTATGGAGTTTCACTCTATCACCCAGGCTGGAGTGCAGTGGCACGATCTTGGCTCACTGCAACCTCTGCCTCCAGGGTTCAAGCAATTCCCTTGCCTCAGTCTCCCGAGTAGCTGGGATTACAGATTCCTGCCTCCATGCCTGGTTAATTTTTGTATTTTTAGTAGAGACAGGGTTTCGCCATGTTGGCCAGGCTGGTCTCGAACTCCTCACCTCAGGTGATCCACTCACCTCGGCCTCCCAAAGTGCTGGGATTACAGGCATGTACAAGTATGCCCAGCCCCAAAAGGCACTTCTTACATGGCAGCAACAAGAGAAAAATGAGGAAGAAGCAAAAGCAAAAACCCCTGATAAACCCATCTGATCTTGTGAGACTTATTCATGACCACAAGAACAGTATGGGGGAAACTGCCCCCATGATTCAGTTATCTCCCACCAGGTCCCTCCCACAACACGTGGGAATTATGGGAGTACAATTCAAGAGGAGATTTGGGTGGGGACACACAGTCAAACCGTATCACTACCCATCCATCCATCCATTCATTTATTCCTTCACTAAACACCTGTTGAACACCTTTTGTGTGCCAACCACTGTCAGTTAGTGGAGGCACAGACAAAAGTGAGAGGTGAACTCAGTTGGTGGTATGTAGGTGGGTCTATTTCTGGGCTCTCTATGCTTCTCCATTGATCTATTTGTTTATTTTTTTCTCTTTGTTTGCCAAAGACTTTCTTAATCTTTAACAATGTAATTCCAGTGAGAGAAAAAGAAGTTTCAGAAGTAATATACCAAGTCATGGGATGGGATTGTGGGGGTGGTGAGTGAGTTCAGGAGAGAGACACAGAGAGAGAGAGAGAGAGAGAGAGAAAATGAAGGCCATATAAGGTAAAGTGTTGAATGTTACGTGCTCTGTTGACTGTGGGCCCCAGGATGTGTATGATGGAATTTACTGAAACAGAATTTGCACATTTATAAAAAGGATGCAGTTTTAGAAAATAGCTAGTTATGCTAGCATCTTGTTTCTTCATTGATGCTGCAATGTTATATAAGCACTGAATCCTCCCACATTTCCAGCTCTTATCTAAAAGCCAGAGTGTGTACCACCTGGGTTGAGAGGAAGATGAAATGAAATTGGGGAAGTAAATGGTAAAAAGCATCCTGAAAGAAACCAACTAGATATGTTCAAGTCAGCAGGTTATTTAGTATTTTGAGTTATTTAGTAATTTGAGTAATGTGTAAGGGGTGTACTGACATGCTTTTTCTCTCATTTTCTCCCTGTTCCGCCTGTAGCAATTCTACCACCTTTGTTGACCTCTTCTTCTCCCCCAACTTATTGCTGTAGAGGCTACCTGAGCTCATTGTCCCTGGAGATGGACCAAATAGAAGAATAAGCAGTGCCTGTGTGGTGAGCTTCAAGAGGCATCTGTTCTCTGGGGAGTGGGTGGGTGGTAAAGCAAAGATGGGAGATGTGTATATTAGCTATCCATTACTGTATAATTAATTATACACAAAACTATACACTAAACTAAAACTTCACAGCTTAAAACAGAAAATATGTATTATCTCACACAATTTCTGAGAGTCAGGAATCTGAAAATGGCTTAGCTAGTTTGGTTCTGGCTCAGGGTGACCTATGGAGTTGCAGCCAAGATGTCATCTGGGACTACTGTCATTGGAAGGCTCAGCTGGGGCTGGAGGCTACACTTCCAAGATGGCTCACTTATAGGGCTATTGGTGGGAGGCTTCAGTTCCTCTCCACATGAAACTTTACTCATGCCATGGAACTGGCTTCCCTCAGAGTGAAAGACCCGAGAGAGAGACTAAGACAGAAGCTGCAATGTTTTTATGACCTAGTCTTGGAAGTGACATACTGTCATTTCTACTGTATTTTATTCATTAGAAGCAAGTCATTAAGTCCAGCCCACATTTAAAGTGAGAGGATTTAAGCTGAACCTCTTGAAAAAATGGTATCAAAGTATTTATGGACATTTTAAAAACTACCACAATACATATAGGTGAACTTCACAAGGTGTAGACATGGGCTGAGACAGAATATTGGATAATATCTCATTCTGCAAACAGCAGCCTCATCTGTAATAAAATCCCAGCATTCAGAAATTATCACGATCAAGTAGGAAAAGGGCTTGTTGGAAAAAACTTATCAAAGATGTTACTTCATTTATCCATTTATTCTGAGCCATAGCATAATAGCGACAAATTGTGTGTCCTGTGTAATTTGGATCCTTTGCTCAATAATAGCTGAACAGATTTTATCCTATTTTTAGAATAGTTAATATATACACATGGCACAAAATTTAAAAGGTATAAAAGTTTCTGGTTCAAAAATAAGATTCCCTCCTTTTCTTTTTTTCTGATTCTTTGAGTGCAATTCGATTTACTGATTTCTCATGTAGCCTTACAAAGTATTCTATGTACTTACAAAC
This sequence comes from Pan paniscus, assembly GCF_029289425.2. Classification (NCBI taxonomy): domain Eukaryota; kingdom Metazoa; phylum Chordata; class Mammalia; order Primates; family Hominidae; genus Pan; species Pan paniscus. The sequence goes on from NC_073254.2 coordinate 155,664,306, forward strand.
ATATATGCACACATATTTTTTCTTTCCCACAAATAAAATACTGTATGCATTGTTTTATTCTTGGCTTTTTTCAATGGACAGTATATCTTCAAGGACTTCTACAATAGCACATATAGACCTGCTTTATCTTTTTTTAAATGTCTGTCTAGTACTGCATTATATTTATTTAAGCAGTCATCTATTGACAGACGATATTAGGTTGTTTCCAGTCTCTTGTTACTATGGACAAAGCTGCAATGACTATCTCTGCACATTCATCATTTCTCACACAGGGGTAGAATTCTTCTTCATTTGTAACATTGACAGATATTGACAAATTTCTCTCCAAAAGGGCTTACCATTTTGCTCTCACTACAATATGAATGCCTGTTTCTTCATATTGGCAATACAATAGGTTACCCACTTTTTGATATTTGCCAATTCTGTAGGCACAAATGGTCTGCCGTTGCAGTTTTAATTTTTATTACCTTTATGAATGAGGTTGGGCCTCCTTTTATATGCTTAAAATCATCTGCATTTGCTTTACTATGAATTATTTGTTCTTAATCTTTACCCGTCTTTATATTGAGTTGGTGGGTTTTTATTTTCCTTACTGATTAGTGGGAGTTCCTTAGGATTAAAGAAATTAGCTCTTCTAAGGAATGGATATACATGGACAGACAGAGTGGAATAATAGACATTGGAGACTCTGAAAGGTGGGGATAAAATACTGCCTACTCGGTACAATGTACGCTATTTGGGTGATGGGTATGCTAAAACCCTAGACATCACCTCTATGCAATATATCTATGTAAGAAAACTGCCCTTGTACCTCCAAATCTATTTCTTTTTAAAAGAAATTAGCTCTTCATCTAGAGTGTGAGTGGCACGTATTTTTTCAAGTGTGTTTTTTCCATTTGGTTTTTGACTTTTTATTGGTTTTCTTTTTCTTTTTCCATGTAGTAATTTTAAAAAATATTTTTCTGTGGTCACATTTATCAGTTTTTTTCTCTTATAGTTTCTGGGTTTGCATCATTCTTAGAAAGTCTTCCCACTCCTAGGGTTATTAAGAATCCTCTTAAGGTTTCTTTTAGTACCATCATAATTGGATTTTTACATTTCAAATTTGACTGAATTGGTTCTTTTAATGCTTTACACTCTACCGAAGTATAAAATACTGCACTGACCATGTTTGTTTTGTTTCTGGTTCAGATATTTCTAGTTTATTCTCAGTTTTCTTCATTTGTGAAATAGAGATAATAAGTATTACTGAGTACCATCCATGACTTTTAGTGGAGAGATGCCATCTTGATGACTGAAAGCTAAACCAGAATTTTCTTCCTAATTCTTATTACTTAGAAACCTTTGCTGATGATTAGGTTTGGTGCCCTAATGGGACAATTGAGACTAACACGGTCTATAAGATAACTTGCTTCAATTTGAAAAGGCAAAATCAAATTAGCCATTTCATATCTGCCTACATAGGGGCTACTGCTTTCATTTGTAATGTTTAATTACACTTTTCCCCAAGAATACATACACACGGCTATCACTTCTGAAATAATTTTGGCTCCCTGTGAAGCAGAATTGGAAAGTGTCTTAAAGTTAGTTTTGAATTGGTTATTTGGAACTCAAAATGATACTTCATTAAAACAATACCTTAAATATTGGTTAGGTTCTTGAGCCTTATTACAAATTCCATACTTATGTATTTATGATTCAGAATAGGAGGAATGGTGCTATGTCAATGACATGTAATGATATTTAATAACAGTGTGTCCCTGTTAATATGTGTCTGAGTGGCATATCAGGAATCCCAAATATGTCTTCCCCAGTCCTTCCCGTGCATCCTAGCAGCAGATGTGAGAACCCCAATAGCCACTGGGAACTGGTTGCAAGGCCAGAAAGGACACTCTGGTCAGGAGAATACCTCTTTATATTAGTACCAGGGAAAGCTATTTTCTAATATTTGGCAATTGTCCTGAATAGGATAACTAGAGAAATCAGGTCTGTGGTGTAGAATTTCAGAGGCGTATCATATTTTTTCTTGGCAAATAATATGGTTTTGCTGTATCCCCACCGAAATCTCATCTTGAATTGTAGCTCCCACAATTCTCATGTGTTGTGGGAGGGACCTGGTGGGAGGTAATTGAATAATGGGAATGGGTCTTTCTTGTGCTATTCTCATGATAGTGAATAAGTCTCACAAGATCTGATGGTTTTATAAGGGGAAGTTCCCCTGCACACACTGTCTCTTGCCTGCTGCCATGTAATACGTCCCTTGCCCTTCCGCCATGATTGTGAGGCCTCCCCAGCCATGTGCAACTGTGAGTCAATTAAACCTCTTTTCTTTATAAATCACCCAGTCTTGGGTATGTCTTTATTAGTGTGAGAACAGACTAATACAGCAAGCAATTAGCTTTAGGGAAGCTGACAAGCATGAAATAGGGTCTTAGCCACCAAGGTGGGTTTTAAGGGAAGGGAGGTCCTGGAGAAGAGAAGGCAGGAGGCAGATCTCCAAGACAGGGACTCAGCCATACACAGAAAGAAGATAGCAATGTAGGTGTCTGGCATGGGAAGCAAGGTGGGGATTGAGGCTCGAGAATAAGAAAAAATCTAGATATCAGGACTAAAGTCTAAGACTACCTAGAAGAGTGAAATTATGCTGAGCCCCACACTGATGGTTTGGAGATAATTCATCTCCAGTGTTTAAGGTAGGGACCTGGGAACTGGGCCAAAGCATGGGTGAAAGGTGAGAATGAAGTGGGTCTGACTGTGGGGCAAGGAGAGGACAGTGGCTGATGATGGGACAGGGAAGATGTTTACCACCTCTGAGTGGAGGTTTATTACCACCGAGAAAGTGGATGACCATTATTTGGTGAACTACTTATACTGCTGTATTTTGTGTATAGTATTAAATATATATATATTTGTTTCAGGATTATTTAATGGTTTTGCCCATGTGGAAAGAGGCATATGCTTATTCTATTTCTCAATGACATTTATGAGTGCTATAATTATAATAACAATGATGAAAGTTTGTCTAATCAATATGTAAATAGTACTTATAGTGAGCCAAATCTATTAGAAAGCCAGCCAGTCTAAAAGAGAATAAAGTTCCCATATTGCAAATACAAATTATGATAGTTTGGAATAAAAATCAAATTATATTTTGCTCTGTGATGCATTGTGCATGCTATCTATGTTCTTTGCGTCTCCTTCCATCTGTCTTCCCGCTGTTTCCCTGCTCATTAACACCTCTACTAGAAAGTGGGCAGGGTGATGACAAGAAATAAAAATACAAGTTGAACTGCAACTAAGAATTTAACATTTAAAAAATGCCGACATAAGAATGATATAAATATCTCAATTGTGAAAATAGACTGCGACCCTGGTTAGTATATGGTATTTTAAATATGTGAAAAATGTGAGGAATTGGAGCACATCCCATAAAAAAGAACAAGTTCACAGAATGTTATCAAGGGAAAGGACTGCAGAGATAGACTGCAGAAGCATCTCTCCATACAGGTGGGAAATGCAGAAAAATTCATTAAAAAAAAAACGAATTAGCAAGTACGCATAAACTCTTAAGACCTAAACACATTTCTGGAAGCTAACTGCAAAGCTTGGCCTAAACATGGAAATGCTGAGGTCACTTGCTGGAGTCAGGTACGGCATCTGCAATGGAAAGATTTTTTTTTTTTTTAAAGAAGGTTATTTCAACATTTTCAAAATGAGCCTGGGGTGGAAATATATGACACTAGGTAAATATACATCAAAATATTCATATCATAATAGGCATGTAGTTTATTTAGGCTACTTTTATTATGTTTATACTTTACATCTCAAAATTTCTACAATGAACATGTATCAATTTTATTATGGGAAAGTGGGCTTTAAATAAAAAATTTATGTTCTGCTCTCATTTGCTTATCTGTCAGTGGAGTTTATTCAGTGAATTTTACTAGTCAACCCCTTTTTACAATGGGATTGAGACAGGGATCAATGCTGGGAATTTCTGATATGCAAATGATTTTAATGATGAAAGCATGGAGTTTAGTCCTAATGAGGTCATGTATGCATGCTGATTAGATTTATCAGACTGCTTCTAAGCAGGAAGGACTTTTAAAATTTAAAGATTGAGTGACCCAACTTATAGGAAATTCAGTGGCTCAAACTATATTTTCCAAGTGGTGTGATAAGATAATTAGACACAATTAACTTGCAGCTAGAAGACAATTACCACCAAAAAATGTTAATTGTTTGTTCTAGAAACTGCATTCAGTCTCAAATTAGAAGTATGTATTAATATATATAATATTATACAAATATATTATTCATTACATATTACATGTAAAAGCTAATTGAGTATTACACATATTATTTATTAGTGAATCTCCCTGAGCTTCGAGGAAATTATAGACTTCAAAAAATTTTTGTGGCCTTTGGTACAAATGAAGCCGGTTTTAGAATTTCACAGATTCTTTTATGAGGATGAATAAGTTTTTGTTTATATTTTTGTGGTACAAACCTAATAAAGTGCCCAAATCATCTGCCTAAACATGGAACTTATTTCAAGATGTATTGATTGATTTAATAACACAAAGTTGCTGAAGTTTTTAAGATATATTATCTGAAACCAACTGGCAATTTCTGATTATATTTCCAAATCTGGGCAAACTTTGGTGAACCCTATGTCTGTGAAAATGTACACTTGCTTACGAATCTGATAAGCTTTATTCTGAGATCCACTGTGAGTAATGCAAAACTGAATTCAGAATTGAGGATGTCCTGAGTTTACCCCAGAATTCACCAAAATATTCTAATTTGTTAAATACAAAAACTCTCATTGAAATGGATGAAAATGATCATGATTAGCATTAAAGCCGTAAATGTAGATTAAGTAGCTTTCTATTTAATGCTTCTAAATAGAATGCTTCTAATGGTACACCTATGTTATTTTCTATTAAGATATATTCCACTCATGTTTATCAATAAAAGCTATATGTATCACACACATACTGATTTCTGAAAATTGAAGTTTATACAAGTAAAGTAATTTTTTCAAAATTACAGCATGGCTGGCTAGAACCTAGGTATGCAAAATCATACATAATCAATGGTCATTCTACTAAACAGTGCTACTTCTCCCTGTCGTTAAAGAACTAGGAGGGACCTTTGAAGGAATTTGATAGGAACTGAAAGTATTGTCATGTATAATCATAAGAAAGAAAGGTTAAAGTGTTTCCCAAAATAATTTTTACTTTATAAATGATTGATTACAAAAAGATTAGATAAGATTAATTAGGTTTGTATGCCTCTTTTACAATTTATTACTTGTCGTTGTACAAGTTTTAAAATTTCTGCCTTTTGCTTTTCATTTTTAAAATGGGGATAATAACTGTGCCTGTATCACATGGTTGTATTGGTGACTATGATTTAATAATATAAAAGGCTTGGACAATGCAATATATCAGTGTAGCAAAATTTCATTTATACCCCATGATTATATACAAATAAAAAAGAGAAAAATAACAATAATAAATTAAAATAAAATAAAAAATAGCTTTGCAGTGAAAAATAATAATATAAAAAGTTTGGGACAGTGTTTGACACATCATAAGTGTTCAAAAAACATTAGATGTTATTATCACTATATGTCAAGCACTGTGTTTTGCCCTTAGTATACATAATTTTAATCATTCCTTACAACAGCAGTGGGAGGATAAATATTATCATTCCCACATGGCAGTTTTTGTAAGTGACCATTTTTGCATGGCTAATATGATTAAAAGTCAACATTCGTACCCAGATCTGTGTAAGTCTAGAACAGCAAGTTGGTGAATTAAAAACTATTTTACATTTTCAAAGAGTTGTTAAAAAAATGGAACAGAGACCATCTGTAGCCTGCAATGCCTGTAATACTTACTGTCTGAACCTTTAGAGAACATGTTTGCTGACTGCCACTCTAGTGCAGTTTTTTCTTCTGTAATATCAGACTAGGCTGCCTCCTGAAAACCAGATGCCTATTTTAATTGATAAAATCATTCATGTTTTCATTTATTTGACAGATATTTATTGAGTACTTGATATTTGTGAGGCATGTGTCAAAGTTTGTTCAGGCTGCTCTAACAAGATACCTTAGACTAGGTAATTTACAAACAACGGAAATTTATTGCTCACACTTCTGGAGCCCAGTAAGTCTAAGATCAAGGCAGCAGCAGATTTGGTGTCGGGAGAGGGTTCATTCTCTACTTCACAGATGTTATCTTCTTGCTGCACCCTAACATAGTAAAGGACAAACAAACTTCTTTGTCCTCTTTCATAAAGGTACTAGCCCCATGACCGAATCACCTCCCAAAGGCCCCACCTCTTAAAACTATTGCCTTGGGAATTAGGTTTCAACAAACAATTTTTTTTGTTGTTGGGTTGGGGGATACAAAATTTAGATCATCACGGCATTTTCTAGACCTGTGGGTACCAGGTCTAGGAAAATGAGTGAGATAATAACATTTCCATCAAGAAAGTTGCAATCCTGTGAGGAAGTCTAAGAGAAAATAGACAATCATGGGACAGGGTGAAAGGTATTTTGGTTCAATATCACAGGCTTCTGTGGAAACACATAGGAGGGACTTTGAATGTAGCATTCAGGAGTCAGATATACCTTCCTGGTGGAACTGATACTTGAAATAAGTCCGAATTTTTAGTTTAAGAGTAGGTATAGAGTATTCTAAATTACTGGAGAAGCAAATAAGTACAATGCAAAAAGAAGTATGAGAATCTGAAACGTAGTTGAAGTTTATGGTAATGGTGGAACTTGGGAGGAGGGTCCCTGTTAAAAGAGAGGGTGAGAAAGAAAGAGTGCGAAGTATAAATATCATGCATGTCGTGCTACTGTTTAAAATTTATCCTGAAGGCTATGAACATTGTCACACTGTGGGATTATTGGAAACTTTCAGCAGGGAAGTGACACACTAAAATTTACATTTTTGAATGATCCTTCTGGAAGCGTGGGAGATGAAGAACAGGGATTCAAGAGTGAGGACAGGGCTTGCAGCCATGGAGTTAAAGGGCCTGGATTTACCCTCATGTCTTGATCAACTCTAACATTACATGAAGAAGACTTCTCCTCAGACATTGGACAATAGGCAGCACAAGAAGGACTGTGAATCTTGGGGGGAAGAGAAGTAAGTGAGGTGAGCCCTGCACTGCAATTGCCTAGGATTTCCGCCTGGAGGCACATTCTAGACTGCAGAGCAGAGAGGGAGATTCCAAGCAAGGAAAAGTTGTCTTATATAATTGAAGAGGCAGAACTTGAAGTTTAGGAAGTCTGGTGTCTGTAAATGGTGAGGCAGAGATCTGCAGAGTAGGGAGCTACACAGAAAAAGGGCTTGAGAAATATACACAGTGGGTCCCATGAGTCTGAAAAATATCAAGACAATGCACAGGGTGAAATGCTACAAGGCTGGGCAAAGAACAACTGTGGAGTTATGAGAGGAGCGTATTTCCACAATTCACACAGACTGCGGAATCATTTGCATTACCACCAGATAGCATGGAGAGCCCTCATTGAGCCTCTTTACTTGGAGAATGCAGTAAAGACTCCATCCAGAAGGGCTACTCTGCAGTAGTGGGCTAACCCATTCCTAGAGGAAAGGTTTCTCTAGCCCTGCCCAAGCACAACTTAAAAGCAAGTCTCAAAACCATCTAACTAAATACTTATATTAGAAAAGAAGTAATATCAACAATCAATGATCTAAATTTATTAGAGTCTAAATTCCCACCACAAGAGGCTGGAAAAGAGAAGAAAAGTTAAACCAAAGTAAGCAGAAGGAAGAGAATAAAAATGATAACAAAAATAGAAAACCCAAGACAAACTGAGAAAATTTATGAAACCCCAAGCTGGGTTTTTGACAACATCAGTAATATTGGTAAATATCTAGCAAAACTGATACAGGAAAAAAAGGGAAGGCAAAAAATTATCAGTCAAGAATTAAAGAGGGGACATCATTAACTATCCTATAGATTTTACCCAGATAATAAGGGAATATTAGTAACAAATTTATAATGACAAAGTTGGATTGTTGGGAAAAGCATCCTGTGGTAGCAGTAAGTAGCCATCCAACAAAAGCCACTATAACAATAACAAAAACACATCATTCATTAACCAATTTTATGTGACAGGTCCTGGTTAAAGACAGTGGAAAGAAACCAAAACCAACTAAAGAAGAAAAGCAAGGATTATTTATTCAGTGTTTGCTATAGCAAGGGGAGTCTGCCACTGTCACTTGTGTTTTGGGAGAGAATCAAAGGCAGGCAGAGGAGTGGGAAGCTTCATAGTGAGAAATAAAGGGAAGGCTTCAATCATACCCTGACTGGAGGCTGTTGTCATGGGGAAGTTGGAGGTAGGCTAACCAGAAGCAGAACATCCTCTGTGATTGCTTAGGGGTGCATATTTGGCTTTCTCTGGTTTGTCCTAAGTTTGGAGTGGGGACAGATATTGGGGAAGCTGTCAGTTATGAATCAAGTCCTGGCCATTTTGAGCCGATTGTTACAGAAGTTTTTGCTTAGCTTCCTATATTGTTTCTACAGAGAGCAGCCTGACTTATAGCAGGCTGGCTTCCTGGACTATTTATTGAAGTTAACAGATTGGCTTTCTGGACAGGATTCTGGAGGTTGATGGTCAAAGTTCTATTTTTATACATGGATTAGTTCATGTCAGTTTGTATATTCAGTCCCTCAGTAATAAATGATATAGTGATACCCAATTCATTCTGAAAGCATAATGAAAAGAGTGACCCAGTCTTCCTGGGAGCATCTGAGAAGCCTTTACAGTGAAGCTAATATTTGAAGTTGCCTTAAATTCTGAGGCAAAAAGAAGATGAGAAGAAATTGCTGGCAGAGATCACCACATTAAAAAAAATAATAAGCAGGTGGGTGGGTGGTGTGTTTGAAGATTAGTGACCTTTTAAAGAAGCTTGAACATAGGCGGGTGGAGGCAGACAGCCAGGAAAGGAAGGTGGAACCAAAATGTAATGGACTTTGAGTGTTGTTCTAAGATGTAATCTTATGGACTCCAAGGGAGACAGGATGCTTTAAAGCCAATAGTTGTAATATTAGACTTGTATTTTAGGAACATGATCCTTTTGATAGTGGAAAATATGCATGGGGTGGGTCAGGAAACTGGAAACTTGCACACAAGCTAGGATGGTATTTTACCAATTGGAGGAAGTGGTGGGAAAGGCCTTGATTTGGGCAGGGACGGTGGGGATACAGCAAAGGGCAGATAGAACAACCAGGGCAACATTTTGGACATGCAGTGCGTGCTCCGTAAATATCTGTTATATTTTTAAGTGAATAAATGGGACATTTAGGAAGTGGAATGGGTTAGGTTTGGTGACTGATTGGATGTTATAAGGACAGGAAATAGTCAAGAACTACTAAAGTTTTTAGCTTCAGTGACTGATTGTATAGCAATGCTATCGGCCAAAGTGTGAAAAATAGGGGTGTGGCAGTTTATGAGTGAGGATGCCAAGTTTCATTTGGGGCATGTCTTTAGGGCTTATAAAATTGGAATCAGGGTTTGGGGGGGTCACTGATGGCACATAGGTAATAGCTGGAATTATGCAAAGAGGTGGGATTGGTCAGAAAGACTTTCCAAAGCTAGGGGAGAGGGTCCAGTCCTTGAATGCACTGATTTTCACTTTTTAAAATTATTTATTTATTTTTTTGAGCCAGAGTCTCACCCTGTTGCCCAGGCTGGAGTGCAGTGGTACAATTTCGGCTCACTGCAACCTCTGCCTCCCAGGTTCAAGCAATTCTCATGCCTCAGCCTCCTGAGTAGATGGGACTATAGGCAGATGCCCAACTAATTTTTGTATTTTTAGTAGAGATGGGGTTTGGCCCTGTTGGCCAGGTTGGTCTCGAATTCCTGACCTCAAGTGATCCACACGCCTCAGCCTCTCAAAGTGCTAGGTTTACAGGCATGAGCCACCATGCCAGCCTGCACTGATTTTTAAACAGTGGGTAAAAGAGGAAGAAACAGTGTTTGCCATTAAATACTGTTGTGTGCTACTTCTTTGGAATTTTTCCTTTAGTTTCTTGCACACAGTTTAACCATTCATCTACTTGGATGTAGGGAGATGAAACAGAATACCTTTTAAGGAAAACTATGGAAATCACATTGGGTGGAATGTACAGAATTTGGAGAATCTGACTCTTTGAGTCCTGAGCTTTGCGTGAGGGTGAATGACCTGTTGCACAAAGGGACCTGAGTTAAAATCCAAGCTCACCTAATTTCTGTGACCTTGGCCACATTACTTTTCTCAGTTATACACTGAGGTTAATGATATCTATTTTAAAGAGTTTTTAGGATTAAATGAGATAATTCTACATAATATATGTAAAGTGCCCACTGGTATTTTGCATGTAGTTTGTGCTCAATAAATATAAGTTGTTATTATTTTTGAAGACCTAGAAGAACGACACTCAAGAAAAGCCACCAATGCAATTTTTTTAATAAAATAAAATTATGGTATTATTTTTGTTGTTTATATTGCAAAGTTGATCATGTGAATTTCACATTTCTCTCTTTTAATTCTTCCCTACCTAAGAAAAAACAAAATCAATTTTTTTTCTAGAGAGGGATTTTGAAAAAGTTTCAAAATAGCATTTTCAAAATAGCATTTTATTATTTCTTTGGTTCAACATATGTGTTTATCCTTATCCAAAATTACCCTGAAGATTATTTTCTAATATGGAATAAATGCTTCTAGGTTACAAGCATTTATTGGGTGCCTTACCATGCATCAGTTACTGTGCTCAATGCCAGAATACAAAGATGAGTCAGGAGACTTCTCTTGAGAAATTCATTCATTCATTTACTCAATTAATTATTTATGTAACTCCTTCTAAAGGGCAAGTGCTTATCTCAGTGATAAAGGTAGAGCAGGGATGGAATAAATGCACAAAAAGACTCGGAGCTTTGGCAGACTGCATTAAAGTGAAGGGAGACATGAGAGAAAATAATAAACAGGTAAATCAAGAAGGTAAGTTTAGATGTTGCTTAGTGGAAAAAAAGTGAAAAGAAATAATAGGTAGAGAGTAATTGGAAGAGAACAGCATGTGTGGCCAGATGGCCTCTGGGGATTGGGGTAGGATTGGGGAGGAGGATGAGAGAAATGAGTCAAAATAATTATTATAAAACAAAAATATTGCATAATTGGGGGCAAAGGAAATTATAGACATCACGCACACAAAAAAAACAGCCCAAGGAGGAAAAAGCTATAAATGCTTAAAATATATTAATTTGGAATCACATTTTAATCATTTTAGAGGTTTTATATGCTCATGACTCCCACTTTAACCTCATTCTTGAACTAATGATAATACTTAAGGTAGGGGGAAAAATAGATCTCTTTCTCTGTTCTCCCAAATATTCACTTTGGGTAAATATCCTGATTGCAAATTAACCTCAGTCATGTTGGATAGAATTTTTGTTATAAGTAAGATTTTTGTGTTGGTCATTCTCCCAACCAAGTAGACCTTCATTATCTGTATCCTTGAAGTTCTAGCTACGGTCTTTAAATTATCCAACCAGCATGTAGAATCAAAGTGATACTGAAAGTCATAAGACTTTGAAACTAGAAAGGACCATTTTGTCTAATTCATCCTTATTCGCAGCAGGTGGAATGGAGGCTCAGAAATAAATAACAGAGAGTGAAAAATGGTAATTGGCAGAGCAAGAACAGAAACCCTGGTTTCATATCACCAGATTCATTGATTGAGATCTTTCCAGTCTTCCCATCTATTCAAGAAACTAACACTTCCTAAATGCCAGGCACTGTAAGGCTCTGGGTTCCTGGATGAGTAATAAGTTTCTCTGTAAGAAAACACTCTCTCATTCCCTAGAACATTGTAGAGTACTAAAAGATGTCTCAATTAAGCAAATGATAATTCATAACCTCTCAAAATACAATAGACATTATTGAAAATGTCTAATTGTCACTTGAGAGCAAATCTTCGACATGCTTATTCTTTACCCTTTTGCATCAGGAGTTTTAAAAATCGTATTTCAATGGAGAAGGCTTTGGAATGATAAATTTGGAGCTTAATCTAGACTGAGACTTACCACCTTTTGACCTAGGAAAAGTTGTTGAGCTTCACTTTCTAGTGGCAAAATGTGACCAAAGTTACCAGCCCAATGCCAGGGACTCATAGAACTTGGTGTGTTGATGGAACTGTCCTTCAGTTGCACTGCTTGAGGTTAGGAGGCTGCAGGAGGTTGGGCTGAGAAGGCCCTTGGGCCCACAGTCCTCAAACCCCAGTACACCCAGCTCTTCTCTACTTCCCCAAAGCTCTCAGGGCCCTTTGCAACCAAGAACTCATGCAGGACAGTGAACTCTGCCCTACATCCAAGGGAGAAACCTGAACTTGGGAGTTGGAGGTTGCAATGAACACTACATCACTGGCCACTCCTACTCAGCCTCTTTGATTAGTTCTTCTCACCTCTAATCTCTGAATGCTGTCATGTTCCAGGGCTCAATCTCTGTAGTGCTTTTCTTTTCTGTCTACATTACCCTTTGTCATATCATCCAGCCTTCTGATTTTAAATGCCATCTATACAGAGTTCTGATGTATATATTAACTCTAGAGTTGGAAGTCTCAACTCATATTTGACTACCTCCTCTTGGTTGTCTAATAGTCAATTCAAAATTAGTAAATCCAGATCGAGCTCCTGATTTCTCTCACCAAACTTCCTCCTGTGTGGTCTTTACCAACTCACTAACATGGCAACTCCACTTGTTTTTTCAGTTGTTAAGGTCAAAAACTGTATTCTTGATTTCTTTTTCTTACATCCAACATTCAACCTATCAGGAATCTTGTTGGTTGTATCTTCAAAATATGTTGAAACCTATCTTTTAACCACTTTCACCACTAAGAGTCTTGTTCAGCCCCCATCATCTCCTGCCCAGATGACGCAAGAGCAGCGGTCTCAGTTTCAGTGCTCAGTCCCTCTGTTTCTGTTTTTTCCCTCTTACTGTCTACTTTCAAAAGAGCGGCCAGAGTGATCAGAGTGAAATGGAAATCAGATGTTCCTCTTCTGTCCAAAGTTCTCTACTGGTTTTCTATCTCACTCAGTGAAAGCCAGAGTTCTTAGAATGATCCCAAATGATTAACAGGGTCTGTCTCATAACAATTCTTTATTTTTCTCTGCTGTTATTCTCCTACCCAATCTCTCTACTTCAGCCACACTGGTCACTTAATTTTTTTTTTTAACATTCATGGAAACTTCTGTCTCAGGGCTTTTGCACTTGCTGCTGCTTTTGCCTGAAATGATTTTCCCTCAGAAGTTTGCCAAGCTCTTCTTCCCCACCTTCGGAGTGAGGAATTTCCTGACTATCCTATCTGAAATTGCAAAGCTCCCTCCAACCCCAGTACCCTCCAATTCTCTTTCTAACTTTATTTTTCTCTCTATATTATCTGCCTATGTATCTATGTATCTATCTATCTACCTATCATCTATCTATTTTTCTATCTCTATTTATCTGTTGTTTATATTTCCCCAATAAAATATGAGCAACGTTTTTTTCCTTGGTTTTCCGTTTTATCCATTTCTATATCCCTAGTGCCTAGAGCTAAGTCCTGATGGGTGGGAGGTGTTTTGTAAGTATTTGTGTGATAAATAAGTGGTGTTATCCTTAATAGTTGTACAATTTTTTTTTATAAAAAGGCATTTTGGGCCGGGCATGGTGGCTCATGCCTGTAATCTCAGCACTTTGAGAGGCCGAGATGGGCGGATCACGAGGTCAGGAGATTGAGACCATCCTGGCTAACACAGTGAAACACCGTCTTTACTAAAAATACAAAAAAAAAAAAAAAAAACTGGGTGCACGCCTGTAGTCCCAGCTACTCAAGAGGCTGAGGCAGGAGAATGGCATGAACCTGGGAGGCAGAGTTTGCAGTGAGCCGAAATCGCGCCACTGCACTCCAGCCTGGGCAACAGAGCGAGACTCCATCTCAAAAAATAAAAATAAAAAAATAAAAATAAAAAGGCGTTTTGCTTCATTTTTAGTTTCTCTCTTTTTAAATAAATTCTAATTCTTTAGATAATAGTGGGCTTTAGGGTCAAGGATAAAGTGGGAGGATATATGAAAACCACCTGCAACACACCAAAAACAGAAAAAATCATAGACAGTGAATTTTGCAAATGTTAAAAATAAACCATTCTACTCAACAAGGAGAGAGAGAGAGAGAGACAGAGAGAGAGAGAGAGAGAAATTCCCAGGGGCTAGAACAGAGAAAGTCCCTCAGAGTTGGGGTTAAAGTGTCATGCCCAATGGCAAAGAGGACCAAATTAGGAAAAAAGGGACTGAGGTTTCAGTGCCTGTTCAGGAGGTGGAGTTAAGGGTGTGTTGGCCAAGGTGGAGGACCACAGTGGGGCCACCAGTGGAAGGCTGGAGGTGGGCAGGGGTGAGGTGTTGAATTAGTTCCAATCGATGTAGAGGAAGAATAACCCATGAAGGGCTGGAGCCTGGCCCATATCACTTGCATGGGACCCCAAATTGCACAATTCAGGTGGAGCAGTAGCCTTCAGGTTCTAATTTCAGGGTGGGTTTGGAGCCCTGAAACCCAGAGAACCAGACTGTGCACATCAAACTCATGATGGTCTTGCCTCTAGGAAGGGTGGGGAAGGGAGGTGGCAAAGAGGACTTTATCTACAGTGTTTATTGAAAGGAACAATACAGATGTGAAGAAATTGTTATCAATTTTCAATTATTGTGAAAATGTGGATTTTTTCTGCCATTCTAAGTACTTTTCTGTAATTATTTTAATATCACAATTATTTTCAAGGGAAAAAAATTAAAGAAATAGGGTAGTCTTTTAAAACTAAGAGTATCTAGTCTTTCTGTGATATTTCTAGTGACTTAGGTCCACTTCCCATATACTTTAACTGGTAGTATCAGGAGTGATTTTAAAAAAGAGCAAATGTCTATTAATATATGTTTTTCCTATTTTGTTTGAATGATAATATGTGACAATCTGTTAAAAAGTACTTTCTTGGGTTAAAAGTAAAAAAATGAAATCTGATTTTTTCCTTTTGTTACCTTGATCAATTGTGATAGCACTGACTTAGATAGAACGCAAACCATAGGACAACTCATACAATTCCCAACCTATGGCATTTTATAGTGAAGGAGAATTAAAGTCAAAAGAGGCAGTCAAGTATCTTTGGATATTTATACGTAATTGTCAAGTAGACTTTATATTGAGTGCATAGTTGTATGTGTTAGTGTATTGCTTTATTATTTATTTATTTATTAAATTCCATTTTTATTTTAGATTTAGGGGGTACACGTGCAGGTTTGTTACAAGGGTATTTTGCATAATGCTGAGGTTTGGGCTTCTATAGATCCTGTCACCCAGATAGTGAACATAGGATCCAATAGAAAGTTTTTCAGCCCTTGACCCACTCTCTCCCTCCCTCCTTTTGGAGTCCACAATGGTGTCTATGGTTCCCTTGCTTATGTCTGTGTGACCCCAAGGTTTAGCTCCCATTTATAAGTGAGAACATGCAATGTTTGGTTTTCTGTTTCTGCATTAGTTTGCTTAGGATAACAGCTTCCAGCTGCATCCATGCTGCTACAAAGGACACAATTTTGTTCTTTAAATTAAAATTTAAAACATTTTTTAAAAGAAATAATCCAAGATGTTTTCTTGCTTAGTGAAAACTGCTCAGGTGTACATCTGGAATATTTATTTGCTGTAAGGCTTCCTGGAAATTGCTACTGGATATAATAATGTACTATTGATATGGTTTGGATGTCCCCTCCAAATCTCATGTTGAGATGTAATCCTCCTTGGTGGGTGGACAGGCAGGGGGCCTGGTGGGAGGTGTTTGGGTCTTGAGAGTGCATCCCTCATGCCTTGGTGCTTTCCTCACCATAGTGAGTGTGTTCTCATGAGATCTGGTTGTTTAAAAGTGTGTGGCTTCTCTCCCCACCACCTTGCTCCTGCTTTCACCATGTGAAGTGCTTGCTCCTACTTTCCCTTCCACCATGAATGAAAACTTCCTGAGGCCTCCCCAGAAGCAGATGCTGGCATCATCTTAGGAAGGATGCAGCCTGCAGAACCATGAGCCATTAAACTTCTTTTCTTATCCAGTCTCAGGCATTTCTCTACAACAATGCAGAACAGCCTAATACAACTATTAATCCATATTCATGTCTATACCAACAGCAATACTTTGCTGATAGCAAACGGGTATGTATGCTAACACTCCTGAAAAAAAAAAAACCTTCCATTTTCCTCAAGGCCAATTTGGAATAAGAGAGGCATTGTTATTCTGCATCATTGCATCATACATCATGCTTTCAGATATGGGATTTCGCTCTTGAAATTTCACCTTTTAAAAGAAAATTCTCTGCTTTTCAAAAATAAAGGTATTTTCTTTGGAGAAATAATCTCCACTCAAAATGTAATTTTTTTTTAAAAAAACATGCTTTTGAATCACACTCTTGCATCCCCTTTTCACTTTTTGTTTTGGCTCACTGCAGATTTGAAAGCTGCTAAACAGATCTTACTCAAATTTTCCAAAACAATTCTTTATTGGAAAAAGATTAGGAATCAGAAACGTAAAATTATGAGCCCAAGAATGCTCTTCCAAATTTTAAGAATTTGATGAATCTAGATATTTAAAATAAAACTCCTTCTCTTGTATACAGTTACTTAATTTTTCCATTGTAATTACTCGGCATTTCATGTAGATGCACATATAGTCAAATTTTTATGTGATCTACTTGGTTCTTACATCCAATCTTGGCAACTGTGGCCTGGGATGAAAGCCAAATCTGTTCCTAACAGAGTGATTATCCATTCTTCCATTACTTATTCCATTTAGAGTATGTGGATATGTTAATGTCTGCAGAACATTTTAAGATGTTCAGAGTAAAAGAGCTTTATTAATTCCAGATTTGTGACCAAAGATGGGGATCTTTTAAATGGAAATGGCAATTGGGAAATCCAGGACATAAAAGTAGAAGGGGCATTTTAACCAAGGAGGGATGAGAAAGGTTATGAGAAATAGAAATAGAGAGATGAAAATATAAAAAGAGATCTGGATCTAACATAATCCCAGGAGTAACATTCCAGGAGTTCTAACAACAACTGATAATGTCTTAACATTGATATTCTCATCAATCGTAACTGTGCTTGGAAGTCATACGAGACACTAATAATATAGTACTCGTGATGGGCTTAGGTTATATGCCATTCTCTTGGAATTTCAAAGGGTGAGAATAGCTTTCATGAAGTGAGAGTGAAGCATGTATGCTTGTCTTCAGACCATCACAACTGAGAAAAATAGTTATATTAATAAAAAGGGTTAATTAGAAAGGAGCCATTTGAGAGGAATTAAGTCACTTTGATTAATATAATTACCTTTCTCACAGAATTAATCAAGATTTAACTTTAACATATAACCCCAGATCACTTTCTAGAATTCTGTGTGTCTGCAAACCAAGTTTTGAAACTCACTTTTCATGTAGATTCATTATCCTGGTGTTCCCAAACTTAGTTTATCAGCTGGAACAACTGTGGAGCTTTGGCCACCACCCCAGACCACTAACTCAGAATCCCTAAGATGGAGACTGGGAATTTAGGTTGCTTGCTTAACCCTCTAGATCAGAGGTCTTTAACCTTTTTGGCACCGGGGCCCGTTTGATGGAAGGCAATTTTTCCACAATGGGGCAGGGAGAGGGGGATGGTTTCGAGGTGAAACTTCCTGATTCTCAGATTCCTGAATCCTCAGATTATCAGGCATGATTTAGATTCTCATAAGAAGCATGCAACCTAGATCCCTCGCATGCACAGTTCACAATAGGGTTTGCGCTCCTATGGGAATCTAATGCCACTGCTGATACAACAGGAGGCAGAGCTCAGGCGGTAATGAACGCTCACCTGCTGCTCACCTCCTACTGTATTGCCCAGTTCCTAACGGGCCACGGACTGGCACAGGTCCACAGCCCTGGGGTTGGGGACCTCTGCTCTAGGTGTTTGGGCCCTTGCATAATGGGGATGAGTTTCAAATATCAAAACATTCAGCACTTTGAGTAACTTGTTAATCTTTGGTATATAACATAACAATAAAATCTATCATTTCTTGTTGTATACTATGTGCCAGAGGATAACGTGCATTTTCTCCATCCACACCTTAATGCTTCCGGGCATCATTATTCCCATTTGACAGATCAGAAGTTAAATAGCAGAGCAAGTCTCTGGTTTGCCTAAGGTTTTACAGTTAGTAAAAGGCAGAGCCAGGATTCCGGCACAATTCAGCCTAACTCTGGAGCTTGTGAGCTTCTCAGAGTGGCATCCATAGGATGTTATGATCCTTCATACAATGGCCTGCCCATGTATATGAGGTTTGGTGTTGGCATATTTAATAAGAAGAGTTTTATATTTATTTCCAGAAAGTCCCAATAATTTTCAGCTGGTAAGAATTCTGAGTTGTGAGATGGTAACAGAATTCTAAGCCTGGTTGTCTCACAATCCTTTAGCTTATAAATGCTTTGAGATTTGCATTTTAATTATAACAAGGACAAAAATATGGAAAATACAAAATATATTTTCTCTCTTCATATGGAAGGGAGAAGAAACGTCTTCTCCCTTAGGAGCTTTGTAGTAAATGAAATGTCCCATTCTTAAGCTTTTCTCTCTTTGCCTTCTTCTTACTCCCCTTCCCACACTAGGTTTCAGTTTATTCCCAACAGTGCAGGTGGCTGTAGGAGGTACAACTTGGCTGAGGAGGAGAAAGCCCATTGGTAATGTTCTCATGTTCTGTAGATAGAGTAAGCCTTTTCCACATCTAAAGGGCTTTGAAATTGGCAGGAGGATTGGAACCTCAATCCTCATTCCTAAGTAATACTTCTAGGTTTCCAGCAACTCATTTAATTTTTGATTCCTGTGATCCATTCTTATATAAGGTTATCCGCAAATTTGATGTAATCTGCATTGTACTTCAACATACCATAAGTCAAGGGTTTCTTACTGTGAGTTTCCTATAGAAAGATAATGCTGTGAATAAAAATCCTACAAGAAATAAAAAATCATGACAGGCTCCGTAGAAGCAATGAAATATATCCATCTTTTAAATATAAACATCCTAAAATGTTAACGCAGAAAGAGTAATAGAAAATACGTGAATATTGAAATGAACCAATTATGCTTGCTAATAAAGGTAGTCTTGCCAGTTTGCATCAAGCTTTTGGTTCTCAGGACCAGCCTGCATGTGTGTTAAGAGTTGCTTTGTTTATATTTTTATCTCTCTGCTACACGCTACGCATCAAGTAAACATGGACAATGCCTTGAATTAGAGGAATGAACATGTTTTTTGGGCAACCTGGCAACCGTGCTGAGGGAGTGTATTTCACATTCACTTTCTCCACTCTCCTGAAGTTGTCAGGCTAAGTGCCTACCAGCTGGGTGTTTACACTTTGGGGCTAAGGAGGGGAAAATGTTTTGGCTTATATACACTGACACCAATGGCTTAAATCCCAGTCATTTGAGGGACCCCTGTTGTTCCGCAAATTCCTGCCCATTTTCTAGTTCACTTAAAACATGCTGACAATTGTCTTGTATGTTCTATCAGAAAGGAGGACTCTGTCATTGAAGCAAAAAACCATTCTGAGCACAAGCAGAGTGTGTGTGATTAACTCACATCTTTCATACAAATATGTATACATAATTATGTTTAAATATTTATGGAATAATGATCACATTTCTATGTGAGAGAGGAACAAAAATAGCAATTAGATTGCAGCTTGGCTGTGGGGCATGTGTAATAAAGCTTATCCTACCCTTCACCCCTGCCTCCAGGCTATCAGAGCAAACTTTTTTGTTCAAACTTTTGTATCATATAAAATTTTAATAATATTTTGGAAGAATAAAGGGCTCTCCCTTTTGTGGCCTTATTCCACATCCTGACCTCGTCTTTGGTAGTATTTCTTCTTTAGAGATATGTACTCTGGCATCATTTGAATTACGGAGCAGAACAATTCTACTAAAATGCCCAAGAATACAATAATAAAATGTAGAAATTTTAACTTCTTAGAGACAGATGCAAATATTCACTTCTCCATGCTCACAGTTGAAATTAGTAAATAAATGAAGAGCATTGATTTCTATTTTGTTCCTTTTAAAGAAACTTAACAACTGCACAGGAATGTAAAGATGTATGAAGATGTAATTATAGCACAAGCCAGCATATGATAAATACTACAACAATGGTACAAGAACAGTCATAGGAGATTACAGATTAGGGGGCCTCTGTTTCCAGCAACAGGATAGATGAGATCGTCTAAAAACTTTCCACACAATACATTAGAAAAGCTGGATACAATTATGACAAACATCTTTTTAAATGCACAGTTAATAATTTGTGAAAATAATGTAAATTTCTAAATAGAGAGAATGAGAAGGGGATCTTGAAACCAAAAAGATGACCCCACACCATGCATAAAACTGTCCTGGGAAAATAAGTCACTCTTAGCAAACTAGAGTCTTGGATTTGAAATGGGTGCCCATGTGACCAAGAGCCAAAGCCTTTGGCATGTGCAAAGTGAAGAAGTATATCCCTGTATAAAGCTAGAATTCTTCAAAAGCTACACATTAGACTGGTGCAAAAGTAATGGCAAAAACCACAATTGCTTTTGCACCAACCTAATATTTAGCCAGTGAAATGGTGAATTACCAAAACAAACCCCCCAAATAAAAAATATAGATTAGGAACACGGAAGACAAGAAAATGTATTTCTCTTCACAGGGGGTCTGGATGAGTGAAAATCTCCTTCGAAAATTGATAACTGCAGGCCTGTCCTTGTAGGGCAATTTGGAAACCTGAAGTGGAGAAATAGGCTTGCTAAGACCTTGCAGGATTTAGAGATAAAGCCCAGAAAAACATGAGTTAGCAATAAAAAAGCAAGCTTACTCTGAGGAATAAGCAACCTTGAGCTTGTTTGCTCAAGCACAATTTGACTACAAGGACTTCAGATACTGGACTTATTATATCCAAAATTTAAATATATTTCAAATATATAAATATGTGATGCAGAGATTTAATAACATTAGCAAGGAAAAGAGTACTATAGATCGAGTATCCCTCACTTAAAATGCTTAAGACCAGAGTGTTTTGGATTTTGGATTGTTTTCAATACTGAATATTTGCGTATACTTAATGAGGTATCTTGGGGATGGGAGCCAAGTCTAAACAAAAAATTCATTTTAGAAAATTGTTTTATTTTTATTGATTTTTTTTTTAGAGACAGAGTCTCAGTCTCACCCAGGCTGGAGTGCCATGTGGCGTGATCATAACTCACTGCAGCCTCAAATTTCTGGGCTCAAGTAATCATCCTGCTTCGGCCTCCTGAGTATCTGAGACTACAGGCATGCACTGCCATGCCTAGATAATTAAAAAAAAATTTTTTTTTGTAAAAACAGGATCTTGCTATGTTGCCCAAGCTGGTCTCAAATTCCTGGGCTCAAGCTAACCTCCCACCTCGGTCTCCCAAAGTACTGGGATTATAGGCATCAGCCACTGTGCCCTGCCCATTTATGTTTTATATATGCCTTATACACATAGTCTGAAGATAGTTTTATGTGATGTTTTTAATAATTTTCTGCCTGAAACAAAGTTTAAATACTTAGGAATGGAATTTTCTGCTTGTGGCATTATGTTGGCACTCAACAAGTTTTAGATTTTGAAGCATTGTGAATTTTAGATTTTTAGATTAGGGATGCTCAACCAGAATAAAAAAGACTGATATATAGATGTGTAAGAATCAAATAGATCTTCTAGAAATTAAAACAAAAATGTCGAAATGAATTTTCCATTGGGTGGGATAAACAGAAAAGATACAGCTAAAGAGAGAATTAATGAAGTATAATATAAATTTAAATATATTTCCCAATATGCATAGGAGAGAGACACTAAAACATAAAAACCAAAAAAAGAGATTAAAGGACATAAATAATAAAGGATATGGTGTAATAAATGTCTCAGTAGTTCAAAAAATAGGCCTTTAGAAGAGGCAGTGAAGATTTTGATTTTCAATTCGGGAAGCAGAACAAATCCCAATAGGACAAACTAAAAGAAATGCACACAAGACACATCACATTGAAATATTATGGTAATATATGCAGACTATCACAGACACAAGTCAGATTGCAAACAGTGAGAAAGATTATCTGCAAAAGAATGGCAATTAGGCCAAGAGCTGACTTCTCAATAACAATAATGGAAGCCGAAAGTGGTCCAATAATACTTTCCAAATCTAGAGAGGAAAATTGTCAAACTAGATTTTTATACCTAGAAAACCAACTTTCAAGATTGAAGGAGAAATTGAGACATTTTCAAGTAAATCCAAACTGAAAGTTTATCACTAATGATACCTTATAACAGATATTTCTCTGAAAGAGGAAAAGTAATTCCAGAGGAAAAGTCTGAGATGCAAGAATAGGGAACAAAGAAATCTGTAAGTTTGTAGGCACAGCTAAACAAACATGTTATAATATGCACAATCTTGGAAGGTTAAAAAATATAAGACAGCATGGTAGGCAGAATAATGAACCCCCAAGGATGTCCATGTCCTAATTCTCAGAATCTGCGAATGTTGTTATATGACAAAGGGAAATTTATTTACTTATTTTTCTCTAAGCAGTCCCTCCTTTTTCATTTGCTTAATTAATTTTTTTAAAATGTTAATAGCTTTAGGGGTGCAAGTGGTGTTTGGTTATATGGATGAATTGTATAGTGGTGAAGTTGGGCTTTTAGTGTACCTATCACCTGAGTAGTACACATTGTACCCAATAGGTCATTTTTCATCCCTGAGCCCATCCCACTCTCCCTCCTTCTGAGTCTCCAGTGTCCATGATACCACTCTGTATGCCTTTACATACTCATAGCTTAACTCCCACTTATATAAGTGAGAGCATGCAGTATTTAGTTTTCTGTTTCTGAGTTAATTCACTTAATTCGTTCTTTTTTATGGCTGAGTAGTATTTTATGGCACATACACCATATTTCTTTATCCACTCATCTATTGATGGGCACTTAGGTTGATTTTCTATCTTTGCAATTGTGAATTGTGCTGGAATTAACATGTGCACTCAGGTGTCTTTTTTATATAATAGCTTCTTTTCCTTTGGGTTGATACCCAGTGGTGGATTTGCTGGATCAAATGGTAGATCTACTTTTAGTTCTTTAAAAAATCTTCATATTGTTTTTCATAGAAGTTGACCTAATTGAAATTCCCACCAGGAATGTATAAGCATTCCCTGACAAAGGGGAATTTACATTGCAGATGGAATTAAGGTTGCTGATCAGCTGACTTTAAAATAAGGAGATTATTGTGGATTATCTCCTGGGCCCAGTATGATCCAAAAGGGTCTCAGAAGTGGAAAAGAGAGACATAAAACAGAGTCAGTTAGAGAGAGATGTGACTACAGGTGAAGTCAAAGTCAATGCAATGTGAGAAGTACTTGACCAGCAGGATGAAATAGAAATAATAAAATAAGATAGTATAAATCATTCCAAAAAATCAGTAGTAATGATAAAATAAAAATATATTCAACTCACTAGTTAAAAAATATAGATTGTCAAATTGAGTAAAAACATCAAAATCTAGCTGTTGCTTTTTATAAGTGACATACCTAAAGCATAAGAACATGGAAAGACTAATGGCAAAGTTATAGAAAAATTATACTTAGAAAATACTAACAAAGCATGTGGCTGGTATAGCTAGATTAAAAGCAGATCAAACATTTAAAAGTAAAAATATTAGTAGTATTAAAGAGGATTACTACATAATGATAAGAAAGTATAATCTAAAGAAATATACAATCATTTCAAACTTTCACGTCTTAATAACATGCGGTACTTTGAAAATTCCCAAAGCAAATCTTGACAAATTTCAAAGAGCAATTCATAAGTCAACTGTTGTACTTGAAAGTATTAATACTTCTTAATGAATGGCAGTTCAAGCAGAAAAATTAATAAGTAACTTGAACAATATAGTTAACAAGCTTGATATAATAGACCTACAGAGAAGCTAAACTCAAAATCACAAAATACATATTATTCTCAATTACACGTTAAACATTTATAAAGTGTTACCATTTATATTCATAAATAGATTGCAATAGAGAAAAAATTATATAGACTCAATTACCTTATCAACTCAAATTAGTAATCAATAACAAGAATATAACTTAAATGAATCTATTCAGAAATTAAAGTTAAAAATTTATAATTAATTTATGAGTTAAAAAAATCATTATGGAACTTAGGAAACAGAACCGTATGCTTTTTTAGACACAATATTGAAATTTGTGAGGCAGAGCTAGAGTATTAAATACTTGCATTAGGAAAGAAGAAAAGTGAATACTAATGAGATAAACATACAAATTAAGAATTTTTCTTAAAGAACAGAAAAAAAAAACCTCAGGGAAAGTTGAA
The DNA here is from genome assembly GCF_029289425.2 of Pan paniscus. Taxonomy (NCBI): domain Eukaryota; kingdom Metazoa; phylum Chordata; class Mammalia; order Primates; family Hominidae; genus Pan; species Pan paniscus. Next base: position 155,688,796 of record NC_073254.2, read on the forward strand.
AGAATTAATAAATGTAAGAAGAGAAACTCATTTAGTATGTAACAAAGGAGAGAAACACAAAGTCAAAGCTGTTTTATAGAGAAAGCTGATAAAATAGATAAAGCTATAGTAAATTTGAGCAAAAGAAATAAAGGAAAGGTACAAATAAACTATTAAGAATAAAATATGCAGCATAACTACAAAAACAGAACAAATTTACTCTTTCAGAATTAATACTAAAAACAACTTTGTGGCAATATATTTTAAAAATGAGAAAAAAAATCCTAGAAAATTATAGCTTACAGAATTGATTCAAGAAGAAATAGAAGACCTAAATGGAACTATAATGAATATGGCAACTGACAGTAGTTACAGGGCAGAGATTATTGGATGCTTACCAATGCTATTTCCTCTTCCCGGAAGTACATCTGCCTTGCCATTAGATTGAAGCTACAAGCTTGGTACTAGTCAGTGGAATGAGGGTGAAAAAGATAATTATAGGACTATCCTCCAAAATCTTTCTTTCTTAAAATCTTTGGCTTCCTTTCATTTGCAGCTGAAGGTAAAGAAATTTCATGTGGTGGATTCCTACAAAAGAAAAAGCTGCAAAAGAGTCAACCAGGAAAGGGTGCTAGACACACATCCAATGGCTGCTGAGTGATGAATGAGAAAGAAACCTTCGGTGTAGTAAGCCATTGAAATTTGGGGGAAATTTGTAATAGCTGTTGCTGTAAACCTCCGCATTGCAAAACACACACATCCTAGATAATTAAAAGACAACTTCTACCAGATGTTGAAGGGCACATCATTCCAATCTTATGTAAATTATTCCAGAGAATAGACAAAGAGGAACTATTCCTCCAACAGATTTTAGGAAGCCAAAATAACCTTAATACCAACACTAGCGGAAAACAGAGTGAGAAAGGCACAACATGATTTATATGAGGAAATCCTAAACAAAGTATTAGCAAATTGAATCCAACGAAAAATATACTTGAATTGTGTGCACACATACGAAATCATTCTTCAATTAACAAATATTTTTAAGCATCTGACATATGCCAAGCAGCAACATAACACCTTGAGACGTCAGAGATCTTTGCCCTTGTAAACCTACATTCCAGCAGAAGAAAATAGAGAATCTATAAATAATAGAGAATTCATAGTGTCATCCTTGACTGAGGCAATCTTTTTCTTGGTGCTGCCTAAAAACGCCTTTGTTTTTTAAAAATTGTATATTATTGATGACTCATACTAGCTTATAGTTAAAAGGAATTCCCCAACCTTTAAAAAAGTATATAAACCATTATGAGGACCAGTTTACTTATTATGATGTATGTTGAGTGTTCAAAACAGCAAAAAAGAGTAAAATAATAAATACCACATCCACCCACAGCTTATAAAAGAAAACTCTGCCCATTCTCCTGTATATTTCTCTGTGCTGTTTCTTTCTTGCCACATAGGGTTACCACTAACCTACATTTTTTTTCCATTTTTATTGCACGCTTATATGTATTTTTAAGCAATAGAAGGTATTGTTTACAGGTTTTAGAACTTTATTAAATACGTTTATGGACAGTAACTAATTCCATTTGTTTAAACGGTTTGGCATAAAATAGTAAATAATTCACAGCTAGTAAAACCAAAAAACAAAGAGATAACAACTATTTGCTGCTTACAAGGAACAAATAAAATAAAAAACTTTAAATATTTAATTGAAATCACAACCATCCTGATATAATAAACATACTAGCTGTAAGACAGAGTGCTCATGCTGGACAGCATCTTCAAGAAACCCTCCCTGTGGTTTTTATTTGATCCCCATGACATCTATTTTAAATCTTCTTAATGGCTTTCAATAACAACTTATATTTGTAAAGATCAGGCTCACTTTTTTAACAGATTGCTAAGTCTCATATAATTCATTAGGGCAAATTATATTGTTTCCAACAGTTCATTTTTCTGTTGTTGCTGGTGATTTCTATTGATGTAATGAATTTCTATACCGATTTATATCCAGCTATCTTCCAAAACTCTCTTGTATTAATTCTAATAATTATTTTGTAGATTATTTTGGGTTTTTCTAAAGATATAATTACATTTTCTGCAAAAACTAATTGTCATATTTCTCTATAATTTTTATAAATTTTACTTCCTAGTCTATTCTTATTGGATGACCATTACTTCTATTTAAATGTTGAGCAGAAGCAGTGCAAGAAGGCATTCTTTTTTTTTTTTTTTTTTTTTTTTTTTTTTTTGAGACGGAGTCTCCCTGTGTAGCTCAGGCTGGAGCGCAGTGGCGTCGCCATCTCGGCTCACTGCAAGCTCCGCCTCCCGGGTTCACGCCATTCTCCTGCCTCAGCCTCCTGAGTAGCTGGGACTACAGGCGCCCGCTACCACGCCCAGCTAATGCTTTTTTGTATTTTTAGTAGAGACGGGGTTTCACCGTGTTAGCCAGGATGGTCTCGATCTCCTGACCTCGTGATCCACCCACCTTGGCCTCCCAAAGCGCTGGGATTACAGGCGTGAGCCACCGCGCCCGGCCAAGAAGGCATTCTTGTGTTATTCCAGATTTTTAAAAGAACACTGCTAATAGTTCAGTTTTAAGTACATTTGTTACAAATTTTATCAGGTTAAGAAATTCCCTTTATTATATTACCAATAATTGTTCTCATACAAATTATTTTTATTTCCACTGATTTTACAGATTTGGAAAGTGAGGCGTACACAGGCTAAATAACTTGCTTAATGAAACACTGGTCACAGAGTCAGAATGTGAAGAACAGGTTGTAGGACTGCAAAGCTCTTGCTGGGACTGTGGTCGTAGGCTTGCTCTCCGCTTTGGGCCCCTACGTGATTAAAAATGAAGGCTTAGGATATGTTTACTTGGCAAATATCAACAGGAAGCAGTTGGAGCAATATAAATTTCAGACAAAGTAAAATGAAGCCAACAGCATTAAAATGAGACAAAGAGGGTCATTTTATGTTATCAAAAGTTATGGCTCAGAATGGTATAAATTATGAATTGTAGCATATCATCAAGCTATCAGACAAATACATGGAAATTAAGAGAAACAAAACTCTCTAGGAGATTTTAACATTTCTACCTCACCCTTTAACAGAATTAAAATAATAAAGAATAAATAATGACACAAATTATTTGAATACCATAATTAATACATTAATGTTATATATCATTTTCTCTTGGACATCTCAAGTATTAACACCATTAACACCCCAAATACAATCTCAATAAATTCCCCAAATCAAAAATTATACATATATTTCTTTCCATAAAGCAATAAATCTAGAAGTTAATAAATTTTTAAACAAAATAGTTTGTCTAAGAAATTTTTTAAAAATCACTCATTTAAAGAACTATTGTGTCTGGGTGCAGTGGCTCAGGCCTATAATCCCAGCACTTTGGGAGGCCGAGGTGGGCGGATCACTTGAGGCCAGGAGTTCGAGACCAGCCTGGCCAACATGGTGAAACCCTGTCTTTAATAAAAATACAAAACTTAGCCAGGCATAGTGGTGGACAGCTGTAATCCCAGCTACTCGAGAGGCTGAGGCAGGAGAATCATTTGAACCCGAGAGGCAGAGGTTGAAGTGAGCTGAGATCACACCACTGCATTCCAGCTTGAGCAACAAGAGTGAAACTCCATCTCAAAAACAAAAAACAAAAAACAAAAAAACTATTGTTTCAAAAATGAAATAAAAACTATAGTTGGTCTTTCAAAAAACAATATGTTTCAGAACACTAAAATTTATAGACTATAGATACATTGTAATTTGAAAAATTTACAAGCATTAGTGATTTTGTCATTAAGCAATAAAGAATTAATATTTCATGAACTAAACTTTATACTCAAAAAGTTTAAAGAATCAGCAAAGCTAAAGAGATAAGAAAGATAAAGAAAAGAAGAAAAATAAATTATGGAGAAAAGCAATAGAGTGTATAGGGTTAAAAACTGGTTGTTTGACTCTCAATAAACTTGGTAGTGATGGAGTGTATCTCAAAATAATAAGAGCTATTTATGACAAACCCACAGACAATATTATACTGAATGGGCAAAAGCTGGAAGTATTCCATTTGAAAACCGGCACAATACAAGGATACTCTCTCTCACCTCTCCTATTCAGTATAGAATTGGAAGTTCTGGCCAGGGCAATCAGGCAAGAGAAAGAAATAAAGGGTATTTAAATAGGAAGAGAGGAAGTCAATTTGTCTGTGTTTATAGATGGCATGATTGTATATTTAGAAAACCCCATCATCTCAGAGCAAAATTTCCTTAAGCTGATAAGCAATTTCAGCAAAGTCTCAGGATACAAAATCAATGTGCAAAAATCACAAGCATTCCTATACACCAATAATAGACAAACAGAAAGCCAAATCATGAGTGAATGCCCATTCACAATTGCTACAAATACCTGGGAATACAACTTACAAGGGATGTGAAGGACCTCTTAATGGAGAACTACAAACTACTGTTCAAGGAAATAAGAGAGGACACAAACAAATGGAAAAACATTCCATGTTCATGGATAGGAAGACTCAATATCATGAAAATGGCCATACTGCCCAAAGTAATTTATAGATTCAATGCTATCCCTATCAAGCTACCATTGACTTTCTTCACAGAATTAGAAAAAAACTACTTTAAATTCCATATGGAACCAAAAAGGAGCCCATATAGCCAAGACAATCCTAAGCAAAAAGAACAAAGCTGGAGGCATCATGCTACCTGACTTCAAACTACACTACAAAGCTACAGTAACCAAAACAGCATGGTACCAAAACAGATATATAAACCAATGGAACAGAACAGAGGCCTCAGAAATAACACCAGACATCTACAACCATCTAATCTTTGACAAATCTGACAAAAACAAGCAATGGGGAAAGGATTCCCTATTTAATAAAAGGTGTTGGGAATACTGGCTAATGGCTAGCCAGTACTTCTTCCTTGCACTTTATACAAAAATTAACTCAAGATGGATTAAAGACTTAAACATAAGACCTAAAGCCATAAAAGCTCTAGAAGAAAATCTATGCAATACCATTCAGGACATAGGCATGGGCAAAGACTTCATGACTAAAACACCAAAAGCAATGGCAACAAAAGCCAAAATTGACAAATGGGATCTAATTAAACTAAAGAGCTTCTGCACAGCAAAAGAAACTATCATCAGAGTGAACAGGCAACCTACAGAATGGGAGAAAATTTTTGCAATCTATCCACCTGACAGAGGGCTAATATCCAGAATCTACGAAGAACTTAAACAAATTTACAAGAAAAAACAACTCCATCAAAAAGTGGGTGAAGGATATGAACAGACACTTCTCAAAAGAAGACATTTATGCGGCCAACAAACATATGAAAAAAAACTCGTCAACACTGGTCATTAGAGAAATGCAAATCAAAACCACAATGAGATACCATCTCACGCCAGTTAGAATGGCGATCATTAAAAAGTCAGGAAACAACAGATACTGGAGAGGACGTGGAGAAAAAGGAATGCTTTTACACTGTTGATGGGAGTGTAAATTAGTTCAACCATTGTGGAAGACAGTGTGGTGATTCCTCAAGGATCTAGAACCAGAAATACCATTTGACCCAGCAATCCCATTACTGGGTATATACCCAAAGGATTATAAATCATTCTACTGTAAAGACATATGCACATGTATGTTTATTGCAGCACCACTCACAATAGTAAAGACTTGGAACCAACCCAATGCCCATCAATGATGGACTGGATAAAGAAAATGTGGCACATGTACACCTTGGAATACAATGTAGCCATAAAAAAGGATGAGTTCCTATCCTTTGCAGGGACGTGAATGAAGCTGGAAACCATCATTCTCAGCAAACTAACACAGGAACAGAAAACTAAACACCGCATATTCTCACTCATAAGTGGGAGTTGAACAATGAGAACACATGGACACAGGGAGTGGAACATCACACACTGGGGCCTGTCGGTGGGGTGGGGAGCTAGGGAAGGAATTGTTTAGGAGAAATACCTAATGTAGTTGACGGGTTGTTGGGTGCAGCAAACCACCATGGCACGTGTATACCTATGTTACAAACCTGCACATTCTGCACATATATCCCAATACTTAAAGTATAACTTTAAAAAACTGGTTATTTGAGAAAAACATGAAATAGACAAATATCTATAAATTATAATAAAAGGAAATACAAATCTACAAAATGAGAATTGAAAAGGCAAAAAGAGACACAAAGTAGAAATACAAAAGACCAATGAAAAGTGGAAAATATGCTCACTAGTAAGCAAAATATAGACACTAAAGTACTGTTTTTCTCTATTAATATAAGAAATTCTGGCTGGGCATGGTGTCCCAAGCCTGTCATCCCAGCACTTTAGGAGGCTAAGGTGGGCAGATCACGAGGTCAGGAGGTCAAGACCAGCCTGAACAACATGGTGAAACCCCGCCTCAATTAAAAATTACAAAAATTAGCCGGGTGTGGTGGTGGGTGCCTGTAATCCCAGCTACTCAGGAGGGTGATGCAGGAGAATGGCTTGAACCTGGGAGGCTGAGGTTGCAGCGAGCGGAGATCACACCATCGCACTGTAGCCTGGGTGACAGAGCAAGACTCCATCTCGAAAAAAAAAAAAAAAGAAATGTTTATAATAATACCGAATTCAAGATCATAGTAACGTGTCTGTTTTTTACATGGCAGCTAGAAGTTGGCACATCATTTCCCAAAAGGTAGCTTTTAAAAAGTCACGCATTTTGACTCAATATGAATCTAACCCAAATAAAAAATTAAAATATCCCAAGACTTTTGCACAAGATCCAATTTTAATTTTTTATTTATAAATGAAAATTAGGAATAAATCATTATGTACAATAATAGAATAATTGAAAATTAAATGAGATAAAACCACATGATAGAATTTTTAGAATATGACTGATGCAGGAAAATGCTTACTAAATAGTTTTTAGTGAAGGAAAAATTAGGACACACCTGCTTTTTACAGTATGTACAGTAGACTCATGGGTTTTTCATTGTAACCTTTGATTACTTAACATTGGGTTGTTTGTGATGGACCTCTGTGATCTATGGTGAATAATATGTTTTCATTTGGAGAGAGAGCATATAAAAGATTACAGATCATTTCCTAGTCAATGTTTATATATATGTCTCATACATAACAACTTATTTGTTTTATAAAGCTCTATAAAGGCATTCCTAAATTCTTTGATATGAGAATACTCAACAGATATGAGTATTTGACATATTTTGTTTTTCCTACAGAACATCATCATCCAAATCCCCTTTTCCCCTCCCTGACTCCAGATATTTATTAGAACCTGCAGCATAGGAGTGGGTGTGCTGGGCTGGATACAGAGCATTAGGCTGACAGATTTTGACTGTCAGTTAATGTAGGAGATTTCTGATTTGATCTCACAATGTCCCAGCACCAAGTCAGTGAGGATGTGGCTGCTTGGGGTTTGGGTAAGCGAGTGTCCTGGTAGAGCATACTGTTTTAAAGCCCAGCAACTGTAGAATGAAAGAATGCTCCGAAGCTAAGACCTCTTGACTCATTATGACTAATACATCTCAGAGCTGTATCGTAAGGCAAATCAGTTCTTTATAAATAATTAACTTGGGTCAACCTGAGGTCAGAGATAATTTGAATGCTACATGACTAAATGTTTCCTACCATCTAGCTAGTCTTGCTGACTCCTTGCCAAAGGCTGTGGGAGCCCACCTCTTGTATCAGCTTGATCTGGATGTGAGACATGGAGTCAAAGGTGATCATGTTGGAAATGTAAGGTTTAATGACTGCCCTGTTGGATCTAGGACTTGCATGGGGCCTGTCACCCCTTTGTTTTGGCCAGTTTCTCCCATTTGGAAAGGGTGTATTTACCCAATGCCTGCACCCCCATTGTGTCTAGGAAGTAACTAACTTGCTTTTGATTTTGCAGGTTCATAGGCAGAAAGGACTTGCCTTGTCTCAGGTGAGACTTTGGACTTGGACTTTTGGGTTCATGCTGGAATGAGCTAAGATTGTGGGGGACTGTTGGAAGGGCATGATTGTGTTTTGAAATGTGAGGACAAGAGATTTGGGAGGGGCCAAGTGGGAAATGACATAGTTTGGCTCTGTGTCCCCACCCAAATCTCACCTTGAATTTTAATAATCCCCATGTGTCAAGGGCAGGAGCAGGTGGAGGTAATTAAATCATGGGGGTGGTTTCCACTATGCTGGTCTCATGATAATGAGTGAGTCTCACAAGATCTGATGGTTTTATAAAGGGCAGTTTGCCTGCACAAGCTCTCTTGTCTACAGCCATGTAAGACATGACTTTACTCCTCCTTCACCTTCTGCCATGATTGTGAGGCCTCTCCAACCATGTGGAACTGTGAGTCCATGAAATCCCCTTTTCTTTATACATTACCCAGTCTCAGGTATTTCTTCATAGCAGTATGAAAATGGACTAATACGCTTCTCTTCCCACTTCAGGCCTCACTTGAATGCCATTTCTTCCAAAGAGCCTCCTTTGACCCCCAAGAGAAATTGTATTCCCTTCTTATGTTCAGGAGTTTTCAGTTTCATCACTGGCATCTCTTATACATCTTCATTCAGACTTAAATGCTCATAGAGTGAAGAAAGGATGGACGTATTGTGTTTACTTAATGGTTCCCAGTTAGTTCCATCTTGGGAATTTGAAGCTGGGAGTAGATATTTGATCTCTTGATTCTGCTTGTTTGTAAGAGTCTACAGTGTTAGTTTTCTGGAAGGCAACCCTATTGTTTGGGGCAACAAACCACTAGGAAACATTAGGACTGAAAGACCAGGTGAACTTGAGATTACTATTGCTGAGTAGGATCATAGGGTACACTTTAGTATTTTGCTTGTGCTTTTCTTATTATCAATTTAATACAAGTTCATTTAAAAATGTAGAAAGAATATACAATGTAAAGAGGAAGAAAATACCTCATATACCTTGTATCCAGAAGCAACCAGGTCATCTCTTAGCATTTTCATTTCCTTTCCAGCTGGTATAAAAGATTTTCAGTACTGAGAGAGCCCTTAGAATTCCTCTCAGGCTCACTCTAAGTCAGGACTCTCATCTTCCTGTCTGTTATCCTTTCTATTACTTCATAATACCTTATTTTAAAAAATTAAGGAAATTACAGGTTGGAAAAGATAAACCAGGCTGGAAATATGGAGAGTATGAAAAGTGGTAAAGAAAAACAAACCCTTTAACATCTATTTTCTCAGCATCACAGAGAGTTGAACTTGTATAGAGTTTGAACTCCCCTCAATTAGAACCTATAGATAAATAATTAGAAAATTCAAAATCCAAACATACCACAGCAAATCAAAGCAAACTAAATCACTCCAACAGCCTGCCCTCCCACCCACCAAAGTGACCTATAAGAATTATCTACCAAATTTATACTATATCTTGATTATTAAGTCCTTAAGTTAAAATTACTGCAGACAAATTTAGTTACTTTACTTTCCTACATTTACACAATATTTCATGAGCTTATAACAAACACTTTGATTAAAACTCAATGGTCAATATGTTAGCGATTTTGGACAAGGTAATTTTAAAAGATGTAGGATAATTTAAAGTGATTATGGTAAATAAACATGGATTATACAAAAATTTATTTCCACAGCAGTAGTAATTATAGAATAAGAAATTAGAAATAGCAAAAATATTTCACAATAAAAGCTTGGTTAAATTCCTACATTTCAATAAAACATGGTGTCATTGACTGTTGGATAGTGATATGGTTTGGCTGTGTCCCCACCCAAATCTCATCTTGAGTTCCCATATGTTGTGAGAGGGACCTGGTTGGAGGAAATTGAATCATGGGGGCAAGTCTTCCCATGCTGTTCTAGTAATAGTAAATAAATCTCGCAAGATCTGATGGTTTTAAAAAGGGGAGTTTCCGTGCGCAAGCTTTCTTTTTTGCCTGCTGCCATCCGTGTGAGATGTGACTTGCTTCTCCTTGCCTTCTACCCTGATCATGAGGCCTACCCAGCCATGTGGAACTCTAGTCCGTTAAACCTCTTTCTTTTGTAAATTGCCCAGTCTCTAGTACGTCTTTATCAGCAGTGTGAAAACAGGCTAATACAGTACATTGGTACCAGTAGATGGGGTGCTGCTGAAAAGATACCCAAAAATATGGAAGGGACTTTAAAACTGAGTAACAGGCAGAGGTTGGAACAGTTTGGGGGCTCAGAAGAAGATGGGAAAATGTGGGAAAGTTTGGAACTCCCTGGAAACGTGTTGAATGGCTTAGACAGAAATGCTGATAGCGATATGGACAATAACGTCCAGGCTGAGGTGGTCCAGATGGAGATGAGGAACTTGTTGGGAACTGGAGCAAAAGTGACTCTTGTTATGTTTTAGCAAAGAGACTGGTGGCATTTTGCCCCTGCCCTAGAGATTTGTGGAAATTTGAACTTGAGACAGATGATTTAGGGTATCTGGTAGAAGAAATTTCTAAGCAGCAAAGCAGTCAAGAGGTGACTTGGGTGCTGTTAAAAGCATTCAGTTTTATAAGGGAAGCAGAGCATAAAAGCATGAAAAATTTGCAGCCTGACAATGTGACAGAGAAGAAAATCCCATTTTTTGAGGAGAAATTCAAGCTGGCTGCAGAAATGTGCTTAAGTAATGAGGACCTGAATGTACATCCCCAAGACAACGAGGAAAATATCTCCAGGGCATGTCAGAGGTCTTCACAGCAGCCCCTCCCATTACAGGCCCGAAGGCCTAGGAGGGAAAAGTGGTTCTGTGGGCTGGGCCCAGTGTTCCCATGTTGTGTGCAGCCTAGGAACTTGGTGCCCTGCTTCCTAGCCATTCCAGCCATGCCTGAAAGGGGCCAATGTAGAGCTCAGGCCACGACTTCAGAGGTACAAGCCCCAAGCCTTGGCAGCTTCCATGTGATGTTGAGCCTGTGAGGGCATAGAAGTCAAGAACTGAGGTTTGGGAATCTCCACCTAGATTTCAGATGTATGAAATGCCTGGATGTCCAGGCAGAAGTTTGCTGCAGGGGCAGGGCCCTCATGGAGAACTTCTGCTAGGGCAGTGTGGAAGGGAAATGTTTGGTTGGAGGCCCCACCCAGAATCCCTACTGGGGCACTGCCTAGTGGAGCTGTGACACGAGGGCCACCATCCTCCAGACCCCAGAATGGTAGATTCACTGACAGCTTGCACCGTGCACCTGGAAAAGCTGCAGATACTCAACCCCAGCCCATGAAAGCAGCCAGGAGGGAGGCTGTACCCTGCAAAGCCACAGGGCTAGAGCTGCCCAAGACAGGAACCCACCTCTTACATCAGTGTGACCTGGATGTGAGACATGAAGTCAAAGGAGCTCATTCTGAAACTTTAATATTTGACTGCCCTGCTGGATTTTGGACTTTCACGGGGCCTGTAATCCCTTCGTTTTGGCAAATTTCTTCCATTTGAAATGGCTGTATTTACCCAATGCCTGTACCCCCATTGTATCTAGAAAGTAACTAACTTGCTTTTGATTTTAAAGGATCATAGGCAGAAGGGTCTTGCTTTGTCTCAGATGAGACTTTGGACTGTGGACTTTTTAGTTAATGCTGAAATGAGTTAAGACTTTGGGGGACTGTTGGGAAGGCATGATTGGTTTTTGAAATGTGAGGACATGAGATTTGGGAGGGGCCAGGGGTGGAATGATAAGGTTTGGCTTTGTCTTCACTGAAATCTCATCTTGAGTTCCCACATGTTTTGGGAGGGACCAGGTGGGAGGTAATTGAATCATAGGGGCAGGTCTTTCCTGTTCTATTCTCATGATAGTGAATATGTCTCACAAGATCTGATGGTTTTAAATCCCTGCACAAGCTTTTTTTTTTTGCCTGCTGCCATCCATGTAAGATGTGACTTGCTTCTCCTTGCCTTCTGCCATGATTGTGAAGCCTCCCAAGCCACGTGAAACTGTAAGTCCATTAAACCTCTTTTGTAACTTTCCCAGTCTTAGATATGTCTTTATCAGCAGCATGAAAACAAGACTAATACAGATATCATGGGACTATGATCACAATATTTGAACTAAAAAGCTATTGTCAAATACTATAAGCAATATTATTCTATTTGTGGAAAAATATATTAACACTTGGAAAAGAGACTGAAAGAATATTGATCAAAATCTAAAGCAGGTTTATTTGTGGGTTATGAGATCTGGTGACTTAATATTTTTATTTGTGCTTTTTAATATTTCCCAAATTTTCTACAATGAGTATAGATTGTTCAGTAGATTGTTCTGAACATAAATAAGACAGATTATCTGTGTGAAAAATATTAGAATATTTATGTAGAACAATCTACATAAACAGATTGTAGATTGTAGAATTATTAACCTGGAGTATTTGGGCTCCTCGAATGCCCATAAATGGGTGTCAAAGAGTCTGTGTACCCTGTGGAATAATTTGTATGTGTTTGTATATATTGTTGCTGATGGAAGGGGATCCACATCTTTCACAAAATTCTCAAAGTGCTCTATGATCCTCAAGACCTAAGCAAAAGTACTTTGCAGCAACCTGTTCTAAATCTTGTTTATGACAATTTAAAGTCGGTGTCTCTAGGCTCCTCATTTCAAAGATTGTGCATATATAAACTGTTTTGGCTCATGGGCCATTCACAGTGAAAGCATTTGGGTTAAAGCCAGAATATTTATGGGAGTAAATAAAATTAGTATCCACTTGAAATGACAGCAGAAAAGGTAAGTTATTTTTTGTTTGATAAGAACGGTATCTTACTACCAAAACTCTCTAATACATCCTGAATTATTCAAAATTAAGACTCAAATTTTCACATTAAAGTTGACTAGCGTAATGACGTGTTTCTGTTAAAAATCCTCATTATGAAATACATTTTGAAACATTACCTACTGAATAAACATTCAACTTTGCTTTCTTTTGATCCCTACTTAAATCACCATATAACACCGACGTCTTACTCTGTAAGTCTTCACATGGTCTTTGATCAAAAGCAGCGTAACCTGAAAATGACCTTTATAAATGGACTTACATTTTCCTCTTGTGAATGGAGATAGAGAGGGGCTAAAAGCTGCTCTGTGCTTCTTTGCCTAACAAGCCTAAAAATCTTATGGAAAAAATGTCAACATCACCCAGGCATTTGAAACCCTGAAGGGCATTGGTTTGTCATTTATTCAAAAATTAAGTTTTCTTTCATTTTGCCTTTACACTTTCATTTTGGATAATTGTGCACATAAACTTACACACACTTCTTTCATTCATTAACTGAAGAATTGCACTCTGGTTACAAAGACCACATCATAAGTACTTACTAAGTTATAAGTTAAAAAGAAGTGGATTCATTTTTAATTTATTATTCAATAAAATTCTTATTTCCCATTTGGGACAGATGCAGAATTTGTGGTTCTTTTAAAATAGCAGCCTGCAGGCTTATTTCTGTCCAGAGAACAGTACAGTCCTTTTGAGTTTGACCCTATAAAATGTTTTGCTTATTTACTTTTTAATTTCAGGGTTGATCGTTGCAGTCATTACACACACTGGTTCATGGTGAACATTGGAAGCTTGCCTCCATATTCTCTGGCCAAAGAAGCCATGTGGTGGTTCTCCCTTTTAAAAAAGTTCTTTACAATCAGCTGCAGCCAATTTTTGATTTGGGAGAACTTTATCTAGAACTGTGACATTTTGTGGAGTTTTATACATTGGAATGTCCTGTTCACTAACCCATTGATAGGAGAGGGGTGCGACCCCCTTGCTGCAACTCACTCACTGCTTCTCATTTGGTGATTGATCAAGTTCTACCATATAGACTACTGAAGTTTTCATTATGAACTGTCAACTCTTAAGGATAAAGAGCATTGTTCCAAAAGACATCTTTTTAAGAACTAGGAAGAGTGGGAAGAATATTAGCCTCCTCCAAGTCAATAATAAGGATTCTTATTAGAGGATTCTGATGAGGCCGCTTACATAGGAATAGAAAGACAGGGCCAGGTGTGGTGGCTTACGCCTGTAATCCCAGCACTTTGGGAGGCCGAGGCAGGCCGATTACCTGAGGTCAGGAGTTCAAGGCCAGCCTAGTCAACATGGTGAAATCCCATCTCTACTAAAAATACAAAAAGTAGCCGGGCATGGTGGCAGGCACCTATAATCCCAGTTACCAGGGAGGCTGAGGCAGGAAAATTGCTGGAACCCAGGAGATGGAGGTTGCAGTGAAGCCAATGTACTCCAGCCTGGGCAACAAGAACAAAACTCCGTCTCAAAAAACAAAAAGAAAGACAAAAATCAAGGATCTACAACATATGGAAGAAGAAGGGGTTCCTTGAAGATACTTCTGGTAATTTCACTATGTTTTGCAGGCCAAGACTTAATAGTGAAAATAATTCAACTTTTCAGCTTAAAAACAAAAAACAAAAAAACAATTTTCTCCTAAACATGTAACTATTGAAAAATCTAAGATACAGGGAATCAGAAGCAATGTATGAGAGAAGGCATATGTTTCATTATATGTTAAATGTAGTTCCCCACTACTGATGTTCAATAGATACAAAATAAGCAAAATGTGTGAAATAAAGTGCTATTATAGAATAGTGCAAAAACTTTCTAATGGTAGGCTCTTGTCTCTTTTCTATAGACTTGTGATCTGTGGAGATGTGCTCTCATGCTCTTCATTAATACCCTGCTCCACCCCATCGTTAAATATTCCAGACTTTTCTAAGTAAATACCATCCAACAACAGAATACGCATCTTTCATTGTCACAGTTAGCTGATATCTATGGAACGCTCCACATTTCTCCATAACTTCAATACTGAAGCATGTGCCTATTCGTCATTCTTTTTGCCAACCCAGTGACTTCAACACTACTCTTGGTTTTCTTGGTTTTCCTTCTCTGGCTTACCCCTATGATCGTTACAAAAACCACGGTTTCCATCTCCATTCCAATTTAGCCACTATGTTTATAGCCATAATTTAAATCTAATCATCAGTCAAGATTACTTTATTGCTAACATCCTAAATTCTAACATTTCCTTTTTTCTTCCACAAAGTTTTGTTTTACTGCTCCATTCATTTTCTTAACTTTACTAATCAATTAGTTATCCTTCTTTTCTACTTCAGGTCCTTATTGCTCCTCTGATTTTCCAATCCAGTGGCACTCAAGCTTTGGCATACATTAGAATCACTTGTTGAAACACAAGTGTAGATCGTACCCTCCAGAGTTTCTGATTCTGTAGGTCTGAGATGGGGCCTGAGGATCTGCATTTTAACGGGTTCCGAGTGATACTGATGCTGCTGGTATGAAAACCACACTGAGAAAAATAATCTTTGTTCAATAAAACTCTTGTTCCATTAGAGAAATAAGTGATTGGGAACTGGAACTTACAAGGGTGGTTCAACATATACAACTCGATCAATGGGCTACATCATATCAACAGAATGAAAAACAAAAACCATATGATCATTTCAATTGATGCTGAAAAAGCATTCTCTATCTTGTCTGTTTTTTGTATCATCCATCTTTTAAATTTTGGGGAACCTATTGGGTGAAAACTAATATCTTACTCTTTAAACTGGTATAGTATTTTTTCTATCATGACTCATGTGGCTAAGCATGTTTTTCATATTTGTTGTTTGTTTGCCTTTCATTTATGTGAATTGACTACTGAACTGATTTCTGTTTCTTTCTTTCTCAGTGAGTGATAGGAATTTTTATACATTCCGGGTGCTAATTCTTCATTTGTTATTATATAACACAATTTTATTAGTCTTTCACTTGTGTTTCAACCATGAATATGTATTTTTTATATTTTTTAATTATTTTAATATAATCAAGGTTATCTATTTTTTTTACACTACCATTTTTGGGTTTTTATCCTAGTTAGCAGGGCCTTCCTTATCCTGGGGTCATGAACTAATATTAGACCTCTTTTCTTTTCTTTCTTTCCTTCTTTTCTCTTTTTCTTTCTTTTTCTTTCTTTCTTTCTCTTCTTTCTTTCTTTCTCTCTCTCTTTCTTTCTTTCTTTTTCCTTTCTTCCTTCCTTTTTCCTTCCCTTCTTTCTTCCTTTCTCTCTCTCTTTCTTTCTTTTTCCTTTCTTCCTTCCTTTTTCCTTCCCTTCTTTCTTCCTTTCTCTCTCTCTTTTTCTCTCTTCTCTTTCTCTCTTTGTTTCTTCTTTCTTCTTTTTTCTTTGAGACAGAGTCTCACTCTGTCACCCACGCTGGAGTGCAGTGGTGCAATCTTGGGTCACTGCAACTTCTACCTCATGGGTTCAAGCTATTCTCATGCCTCAACCTCCCAAGTAGCTGGGATTACAGGCATGCGCCACCATGTCTGTCTAAACTAAATCTTTTCCTGATGCTTTTAAAGATTTAAAATTTTTTTGCTCTACTTTTTAAACTTTCCAAAATTATTTTTTCTGTATACTATGATGTAAAAAATCTAATTTTAATTTTGTCCTAATTAATAGTCCATCTTTTATTTATTTCCAGTGCTACCCCTCTCATAGACCAATACCCATTATATGTGAGTTTATTCTATTTGATTGGACAATTTACCTAATATGGCACCAATGCTACACTATTACTATAGCTTTATTAAATGTTTTGATATCTGGTGGAACAAGTTCTCCCATTTACTTATTTTTCACAAATTTCTTTTTTTTAAGTGATAGCAAGTTTATTAAGAAAGCAGAGGAATAAAAGAATAGGCAAAGCAGCCACAAATTTCTTATATTCTCTTGTAACTTACTTCTCTGTGTAACTTTTAGAATAGACTTGTAAAGTTCCACGAAAAATCTTGTTGAGACTTTGGTTTGATATTGTGTTGAATTCATGCATTAGTTTAGAGGAAATTCACATCTTTAAAAGTGTGGATTTTCTCACCTACACACATCTTAACCTCTCCACCTATTCCAGTGTTCTTTTATGCCCATCAGGAATGCTGTATCATTGAATCCACAAAGATTTAACCCTCTTGTCATTGTTAAATTTATTCCTAGATACTTAAGATTTAACTGAAAAAGAAAACTTTCCTTTAACATCAATCCTCTCTCTTAATCTAATCCTGACACTCTAATTTCTTAAACTGTCCATTTTTTGAATGACCAGTTTGGAGAGTCTGTTTCCTCCATTTTCATACCACCTGCTTTATTCCCTTGCAATATGGCTTTCTTTCCTGATGCTTTAGAAAAAGTATTCTTTAAAATGTTGCTGATGATACCTGAATTGCCTAATTGCATAATTTTTTCTCAGTTTTAATCATTCTCAATTTCTCTGCGTTACTTGTCGTTATTGATCCCTGCACCTATGTCAATACTCCTCCATTGCTGTCCATGGCATTTCACTGTCCTGTTTTTTGTTTTTGTTTTTTCCTATTACACTCTCATTGCTTCTTATCTAGCTTTTCATTCTCCCACTCTGTGAACATACTGTTGTTGTGACCTCTTTCTATAGGCTTTCTTCCCATGCATTTGAGGATGACAGGGATTTCTATATGCTCCCAACAATGATTTTCGTGCTTGGCAGGTTATGGGTGGTGAATAAAGGTTTCTTGAACGAACGGATCAACCTAATCATAGCTTTCAAATGCTTATTAACAGGAAAGTCAGGTCACTATTGATTATTGGGCAAATTTGAACTCTGTTTACCATTTCTGGGGCTACATTATGGTCTCATTTTACTTTCAGTCGTATTTTTCTCCTCCACTGTAATCAAACTGTTAACTGCTTCATAATATTGCCTTTGTTCCTGAGGTTTTCTCTACCTGGGATTCCTTCCACTTTTATTTGTTGAACTCTTGTCCATTACTTAAGAACTATATCATCTCTCTCCTTTTCTTGGAAGTCTTTTCTCATTCCTCCTGGTTTGATGTAATCTCTTCCACTTTTGAATCTTCAGAGACACTGTCTGATTTCTGCTACTCTCATTGCTTTTGTATTCATTAATAATAAAAACTGTCTTTAAAATTGGCACAGATTAAAAAGAACGATAATTCCCAATCTTGGCAAGGTGAGGGAAGAGAAAGTTTCAAACATTATTGATAGGAATTTCTAGAGCATAATTTGGCAACATGTATCAAAGCCTTAAATATGCAATTAGTCCATGGTGCAGCAATTTCCATTTCCATGAATTTTTCCTAAGGAAATAGTCAAAGATATGTGCAATATTGCTCATTATAACATGTTTTTGTAAAAGTAAAAAAAACCTGTAAAAACCTGTGTCCAATAATCTAGTTTTGGCTCAGCAAACCTTAGCATATCTATAATAGAAGACAACAAAACCAAAATCATTTTATAAAAGAATATTTATTTACATGGGAAAATGTTCACAATATGAAAAATAAAACAGGACATACAACAATTTTTCCAGCATAATATCATTATTTCAGAGGAAAATAAATGTGCTTAGAAAATATTAGAAAGACAGATTTAAAATGCTATTAATGGTTTTGTGAGATTGTGGTTGATATGAATTTTTTTAAAGTTCTACTTTTCTATCTTTTCAAAATTTTCATATGTGTGCATTTTGTTTATAATTTATATCCAAATGGACTACATGATATGTTGCCCAGGTTCCTCCTCCTCTCTTCTCTACCCTCAACTATTAAGACGTAGGCTCTCATTCACCTGCTGCTGGAGGACTGAAGGCTGACCTCCCCGTATTGAGACCCAGTTCTCCAATCCAGCAACTGCCCTTCACTGAGCAAAGCTGCCACTGGAGAGAGTTGCCTCTTCCAAGGTCACATGCCCTTCCCACAGGAAGTCTGCATCTAGTGACTGTAGTTATAGGACTCTAAAATCCTATCCCCTTTACCCCAATTTGAGAGAATGCTACAGGGCCATCCAGCTTCAGATTTCACTCTGCAATTAGTTGTGGGCTTTCTTAAAACTTCTTCACGACCCACCTTCTCCCTCTGTCTGATCATGGTTCTTTCCTTCCCCCTACAGCTGTCAATCCTGAGAGCCCACCCTAGTAAACTTCCTACATCTGCTTTACAGGGAAGCTCACCTGGAACATCTGTTTGCTTGGCACTTTACACTTATTACCTCCCAAAACCTTGCAATAGGATTTTAAGGCAGTTATTGGCGTCTCTGTTTTTCAGAAGAAGAAAACTACATTCAAAATGTTTATGTATTTTATGCAAAGTTACACTATTAATAAATGTCAGAGACAGGTTTGCAAGTAGCTGTGTTTGGATATAAAAGCTATGCTTTTTCCATTAAGCCAAATGGCTCTCTGCAGTCAGTTGTGTGCTTTATTATTTTTGTGCTTTTCTAGTTCTCTCTGGTAGATGGTAAATTCTTTGGCTGCAGGGATTTTATCTTATTTGTCTTTGAATCCCCTGCAGGGTATTGCATAGTACCTTACACATAATAAGTGCTCCGTGTTTTTAGAATTGACTTGAACTAGTTGAGGCTTGAAATGTAGTTCTACTTCTGTTCCACAAAAAAACAGATTCCCTAGCAGGAAAAGAAAATCATGATGGTAAGATGTAGAAATTGTTTGTTGATTTAAATTTCATGAAATAATCTCCTAAAAAAGAGTGATACTAATTTTCTTCTCTTTGCTTAATATTAGATAACAAAATGCAATTTTCCAGAACTTTGCTGATAATTACTAAAATAAACAAATCAGTGAGTGTAATAAACTTATACTGAACTGTGATGGCAAGTACTATGGTTTTTACCTTATATCCCTGATTCAGGGTTCTGTGAAATCTAAGTCATTGGAGAAGAGAATCTACTAAGAGTAGAAAAATGTAACAAGGAAATAAGCTTGCTCCTTACACAAGAATTGAAAGTATTCTAAGAGTCTTAAAGTTTTTGTGGCAGCAGAGATGCGTGAGCTGACATTTCCAGCAATCAATGGAATTTGCAAGTGCGAGATGAATTTTCCTTAATTAAAATCTACCAGATTAATCATATTTTAAGTACAAGTGAAATGAATATATAACTAATTAGTTATGCTGTTAGGAATAAATGACATTAGGTTCATGTTTACATTTAGGGAGGCAGACATTTGAAAGTAAACTACAAAGACTGCTGCTATGGTCTGAATATGGATGTCCTCACAAATTTATGCATTAGAACTTAATTCCCAACATGATAGTATTAAGAGATAGGGCCTTTGGGAAGCAATTAAGTCATAAAGGCTTTGCTGTCGAATGGGATTAGTGCCCTTATGGACAGTTGAAGGGAGTTGCCTCACCCCTTCCACTCTGTGAAGACACATAGAAGCTGCTATTTATGAGCAACAAGCCCTCCCCAGACAGTGAATCTGCTGGCTCCTTGATCTTGGACTTCCCAGACTCCAGAACTGTGAGAAATAATTTCTGTTGTTGATAAATTACCTAGTCTGGGATATTTTGTTGTAGCAGCCTCAACAGACCAAGACAAACACAGAGTAGAGAAATTTTCCATATTGACTGAGTTTTATTGTTCTTGCACTCCAGAGAATCAACATGAAAGGATATGTCTAACACCAAATAGGGGTTAATTAGTTGAAGTTATTAAAGCCAGAAGGCCTTGGCAAATGGCATAACATAGCTACAGCATGCATGGTTGGTAACTGACCCAAATTATGCTATAAAAATGGTCAATGCTACAGCCTGGATATTCTCCTAGTGGATAAAATATGAAGCCACCTAGGTGAGATGATTTTAGGTGCCACCACACTGAGTGGGTCAAACACCATGAGTCCTAGAATTCTACTGTTAGAAATTTATCACTTTGGTTGACCACTTTAGCTCCTATTACAATATGTATTTCCCAGAGAAGCTAATACTCATCAGTTCCTTAATACAGATGTGCCTTTTATTGAAAAAAAAAAAAAACCTACAGAAATAGAGGTCTGGAAGCAAGAAATATAGTTTCAAAAATCAAATGGGACAGGCCATAATTATAATTGCATATGGTTATGATCAATGCTGAACCTTAAGCCTGAGACCTAAAATCAATCTAGCTTTCAGTCAACTTACTTTAGTCTGTCTCATCATATTATTTCCTTTTATATTTAGCCTGTTCTAGAAGTTCTGTAAACATTTCCTTGAAAAGGTAAGCAACCATCTCTAAGGCTAGAAGATCAATCTCATTGATTATATTTTTCCCTGAACTCTAGTTCTTCCTTTTGAGCAGAAATATTACTGTCCTTAGTGGCTCAAGCCTGTAATCCTAGCACTTTGGGAGGCCGAAGTGGGTGGATCACCTGAGGTCAGGAGTTCAAGAGCAGCATGGCCAACATAGCAAAACCCTGTCTCTATTAAAAATACAAAAATTAGCCAGGCGTGGTGTTGTGCACCTGTAATCCCAGCTGCTCATGAGGCTGAGTCAGGAGAAACACTTGAATCCGGGAGGCAGAGGTTACTGTGAGCTGAGATCATGCCACTGCACTCCAGCCTAGGCGGCAGAGCGAGACTTCATCTCAAAGAAAAAAAAAAAAAGAAATATTACTGTCCTAGAAGAAAACCTCTTTAACTCTTATTTCTTTCCCCTCTATTATAAAGTGCCAATAAAAAAGGCTTCCAGAGCATATAGGTATTTATATTAAAGCAATTAAAACTACTGTTTATCTATTAACTCCATATATTTTCAAAGGACCACTATTAGGTTACCCGCATTCTGTCCATAGGCCCATCCTGATAGAGGCTTTCCTTCCAGTTCTAAGGTGAGATTAATGTCTTCTTGAAAATGCTTAGAAATTTTGAAGTTTCTGTTTTCAGTTGAAATTTCTCAAATTGATAAACCTTTTCAACTAATAATTATATTAGTTTGTTTTCATGCTGCTGATAAAGGCATACCTGAGACTGGGAAGAAATCAGAGGTTTAATGGACTTACAGTTCCATATGGCTGGGGAGGCCTCATAATCATGGTGGAAGGCAAGGAGGAGCAAGTCACATCTTACGTGGATGGCGGCAGGCAAAGAGAGAGGTTGTGTAGGGAAACTCCCATTTTTAAAGCCATCAGATCTCATGAGACTCATTCACTATCATGAGAACAGTGAAGGAAAGACCTTCCCCCATAATTCAATCACCTCCCACCGGGTTCCTTCCATGACATGTGGGAATTGTGGGAGTTACAATTCAAGGTGAGATTTGGGTGGGGACACAGCCAAACCATATCAATAATCATTCTCTTTTAAAATTGCAAATACCATCAGTAAAGTCAACTGTAACTCTTTGTTATAATTTATATTTACAAATATGTTATATTAACATTAGAAATTATAAGTTATATTAATATTTATAAATATGTTTGTTTACATTTATTCTGTTACAGTTGACTTTACTGATGGTGTTTGCAATTTTACCATTTGTAACATAGAGTCATTTGTAAATTAATACAAACTATTTTAAGCCTTTGATTTCTTTTAATTCCTACCTTAGGGCATTCACTGAAAGAATGAGATTAACTTGAGGGAAAGGGAGAACACAGAGAATGGGGTGGTAAAAAGATGTTGCTATAAAAGTCTTTGGGTAGCAGAAAAAGACTAGCATTGCAGCATAGGAAAAGACATGGGGTAGTGACAGACAAGCGTTTG
Source organism: Pan paniscus (assembly GCF_029289425.2). NCBI lineage: Eukaryota > Metazoa > Chordata > Mammalia > Primates > Hominidae > Pan > Pan paniscus. Next base: position 155,711,323 of record NC_073254.2, read on the forward strand.
TATCGAAATTCTGCCTTAGGTGGATTTTGATTAGGATGGGAGAGAGAAAGAGTGAGAATGAGAATAAGAATCACACACGCGCGCGCACACACACACACACGCAGAGCAAGCTCATTGTTACTTCATTTCTGCCTTCTTTCTATCTTCACCCAAGACAAGTGTCTTTTTGCTACCCGAGGACTTAAACTAGGCTTTTTAAAACCGAATTTGAGCTATACTCTGGGCTAATTGATTCTTGCAAGCTAGTCTGGCATTTATGGTGCCTGCTTTTGAGAAAAGATGCCTTTGCAAATCTGAACAATAAGCACTTAGGAAGCCTCTTACAACAAATTGACTTATAAATCAGGCACACAGTTACAGATAGCATTTTAACAAGAGAAAGCACCTACTAAAGAAGTCAGCTGCCCATCAGATGATGTGAAATAAATGTTTCTTATTGAGCAAGTAGAAAAGAATGGTGAGCTCATTCATTTTACAGTCAGACCATCCCCATGTGGCAGGGTGGGCCAACTAAAGAGGGAAATGTGGGCTGTTAAATATTTAGTAATTATTTGGTGTATAAAAACTCTAGCCATGGAAATAGCTTATCCACTTAAAATTGTAAGTATATTTTGTATGAATTTTAATGATGTGTATGCATTTTGGGATCAAAAGATACATATAGAAAATAAAATGAAACAACACATTGTTCAACACACTCAGAAAAGCTGCTTGGCACCATTTTAAAAAAATATATGTTATGTTCATTTTGCCTTTGGCTCCTTCATCTTGTTCCCTTGTCAATTATCTGTCCCTCTCCAAATAGCCCTTTTCTCTTTCCCTATTTTTAGAAGGCTCTTTTCCCTAAGATAATTCAGCACTCTCTTTCCTCACTCCTGTATCTTTCTAGGGAGTATGGTGTACAGGGTGATGTTTTTCTCTGCTCAAGTCATTAACTTTGTTAGAAGGGCACCAGACAGAGTCAGTAGGATTCTTCCCTTCTCAGTATTAACTAAGCACCTGTCAAGGTTATGTTTTCAGGCAAAGTTTATGGTTGGTACACAGAGGGTTAGAACCTTAACCATGACATTATGGAGCACATGGAACCTGAAACTTCTGAAGGAAACTTTCCACTTCAGCTTTTGGCAAGAAAAATAAGACGGAGAGGAGAGAGGGAATTAGATCATGACACATGTTACTCAGAGAGAAAAAAAAAAGCAGGAGGTAGTTTAAGAAAATGGGATGAAGGAAAGCCTAAGAGACAAAATTCTGGCATCACTTTCCTACCTAGGAAAGTGCTCTCTTCTTTCTTATATCTGGCTTCTAAGCTAATTTTTTATTATTCTTACTGCCTCTATGTTCCTCAATACTTCATTTTTAATGAAACACATGTTTAAGGTCATTTTCATTATTTATTTTTCTAGGGAGTTCTTTCTCCAACTTCAGAACTCTCTCTAATATTCTTATGGTTATTCAGTCTTCTTTGATTTTTAAGGGATTGTCAAGGTTCCTGAAGCAATGTATTTTCTTGTTCAGCACAGTTTTCAGCTGTGCTCAATTTTTGGATTATTCAAAAGAGAGTATTTTGTTTTCCTTCTGGCGTGATTCAAAGTATGTACAGTAGTCCCCTCTTATCTGCAGAGTATACGTGCCAAGACTCCTGTGGATGCCTGAAACCACAGAGAGTACCTCACTCTCCATAGATACTATGACTTTTTGATCTGATAACTGAGACAACTACTAAGTGACTAACCGGTGTGTGGTGTACATGGCGTGGATCCACTGGACAAAGGGAGGAATCATGTCCCAGGCAGGATGCAGTGAGATGGCATGAGGTTTCATTACACAACTCAGAATGGCATGCAATGGAAAAACGTATGAACTGTTTATTTCTGGAATTTTCCATTTACTTTTTCAGACTCTGGTTGACTGAAGGTAACTAAAACCACAGAAAGTGAAAGCGCAGATGGGGAGGGGGAACTAATGTATAACTATACTTTAATAACACAAAAATTAATGATGTAGTATATTTGCTAAGCAAATCTGGCAACAAGAAGGAAGATGGAAAACCTCAGCATCCTGAACAGTAGTTATTTATCTCAGAATGAAATTAAATTTTCAAGAGGGTGGGAAATTATATTCCAACGATAGGATGAAGAGCAGAAGGAGGGTTAATGTATGCTAATATTTTAGGGAATATGAGAGATATGAATTTGGGTAAGCTTTTTTGTTTTCCCTTTATCGTAGGAGAAAATAATGTTGTGTATGCATTGAAAAATGCCCATTGAAACCATATTTTACGTAAGATGTATACAATGCTGACAAAGATTAGTTTATTAATTTATAATGAGTAGAACTTTCATGGAATTACAAGATAAAACACTATTTCTGGTAAAAAGGCAGCATTAAGTAAAGTAAAAAAATTATCTTTACATTTTATAAATGGTCTTGGAATTCAGAAACTTGGTATATGTAAAGTAAAAGAAAAACAACTGCATGTTGGAAAGAAATTCTCTAATATAAACTGTAAAATAAGGAAGATTGTTTTTTAAAATCCTGGATTAAATTACATTTTGATAAAATATTTGACTTTTTCAAATGATGCTGGTATCTGCTTCCATCTAAAGACAGCATATGCTTCAGCTTGAAACACATCTACTTCTGTTATTAGATTCTCCTTTTACCATAATTGTTCTTGTTTAAATCACCATTTACCCACCTTTTCATCATGACTTTAAAAATTCCTGTATTGATTCAATATTATGATATGAGACCTTTTAAAGAAGTATCTTTTTTATAGAAAAAAAATCTGCTTATTTGGAAACTGTGTAAAATGATGGAAGAGGATACTAGTTAGTCATCAAAACATATTTCCTCTTCTTAATTAGCACACAGTTATGCCACATTTCCAAGTCTCCCTTGCAGTAAGGTGCAGCCACGTGACTGAGTTCTAGCCAGTGAAATGTAAGCAGAAGAGATATATGTTATTTCCAGGCCTGGCTCATAAAATGCACCCTACATGTTCTCTTTCCTGCAACTTTCTTCCTTCAACTGATTGTGGTGGAAACAACTATACAAACTTTGGAAGCCTCATTTTGAGGGTGTCAGAACATTCATCAGAGATATAAATATTTTTCTGTAAGGTATGAGGTATTATACATTTTTAGAGTCTGTTTTATATAAGCTTAGCCTAGAGTTATTAATAAACTACCTCAAGATAAATACCAAAATACAACAATATCCAATTTTATATAATAAACAATCTTTCCGTTAAAACATTCTCTTTATAAATATAATACAATTCTGTTGACTTTGACATTACTTAATTTCATTATACTTTTGCCTCACTATTAAAACCAGATATCATTAGACTTCTCTGATAATTTGTAGGTTGTCTTTCTAAAATTAAACCAGTGGTCAAAGTAGAATTGTTTCCATTATACTGATATGAAGCAATAATGTAGGTTAAGAGCTCAGTAAGAAGGCCAGATATACTGATGTTGAAAAGCTTACAGGACAGTTTCCATAGCAACCTCATGCATATTATTTTATTAGTTTCTTACAAAAAGCGTATACCTGAAAAGTACTATGGAAATGGTGACCCCAAATGTCTGACTTTCCCAAGGCCACAGTTAGAATGTAACTGAACCCAGTTAGAACTTGATATTCTTTTGAAAGCTATGCTAGGAGGCTGGATAAGTCCACAGGAGAATTCATAATATCCTGTCTAATTGCCATATCTATGCTTGATTTGGGTAAGAAAATTCTGAAAGAGAACCCATTGACAAAAGGCGTACAGAACCTATCAATTAACACTTTGTTAAAAACTTTACCTTCCTACATAAAATCGTAGACTTTTAAACATGAGGATACATAGAGGCCATTTATTTCAACATGCTTGACAAAATAAGAGCTCAAAATCTATCTCTGATAAGATGTAGTTTTTCTAGTTGTCTATCTTGCGCATGAATATTTACCTGTGCTAAAAAGATAGTCCATTCCACTTTTAGACAACACTAATTGTTAGAAATTTTACCTCATGTTAATTGAAATCTACCTCCCTGGGACTTTAAATGCTCGAAGGCAATCAGATTTTCCTTTACTGTAGCTTTTTTTTTTTGTATTTTTTTAAATTTTATTATTACTGTACTTTAAGTTTTAGGGTACATGTGCACAACGTGCAGGTTTGTTACATATGTTTACTGTAGCTTTTACTCTGCTGTGCTTCAAATCCTTTCTAACCACATTTGTTCTACCCTTTTCAATTTGAAGATGAATCTCCTTGGGAGAGAAGAAAGAAGCAAAATCAAAATTGAGTGGCTTTACTTTCTCTCTGTCATTGAATAACATCTTCTTCAAGCAGGAGGGCTATTTTTTTCTTATTATCCTTATTCGCACATAGCTTTTTAAAAAGTTTGCTGTTCCCAGTACTCTTCAATAGGTCAAGGAGTCTCCAAATATTTGTGCACGGCCATTATTTTGGTATCTTAAGAAAATAAAATTACTCCTCTTTCATCTTCTTTGAGTGATAGGGTTATTCTTTCAATCGCAGCAACCAGCAATGCTTAATTGTTTGTTTGTTTGTTTTTTAAGTCACACTAAACTTGAACATGACCTGTAACTCATTTTAGTGGCATCAAATTACTATCTCATGACAAGTAGTGCAAATGCATTTGTGTCCTATGCTTACCAGGCACTGTAATTCAGCCCATGCTGAATGAGCTTTAGGAGAAATTCATATCCTGACCCTGGTACTGTCTAAAAACTCAGTGCCTTTGGCATTCATATTTATATCTCTTGAGGATGCTGATCATTAGGCACATGTATATTTTATGACTTATTGTAATTGTTGCTTCAAACTTTTCTTCACGTGCTAGAAGCTTATATGTGTAGCATTTTTCCCTTTAATTAACTAGATCTCAAATTATGTTCTCTTTACAGGTCGAGAACACATTCATCACAATACAAGACCTGGGCACCATTTGTATTAAACTTGCACTTAGCCGTATCTGATTTAATTTCCAATTCTTAATAGGTATATTAGCTTATATATGAAACACAAGGCATGCCTAAAACACAAAGCATGGCATATATAGCTTTGAATTGCCCTGATCAAATAGCTAATGATCTGACACTAATTCTCATATTTCTTTTTAACCATGGCTATTTTGTTTTCCATTTAATATATAGGAAATGAAAATTTGCATTTGTATCTCAGTAGATGGTTTAAAATTGACTTTCATATACATCAAATCCTCCCCAAACCCTGTAATATAAGCAGGGTTGGTATTGCTGACTTCAAATCCTCCCCAAACCGTGTGATATAAGCAGGGTTGGTATTGCTGACTTCTGTGTTTAGAAAGAAACCAAAGCTTAAAAACTGAAAGATAAAATAAATGAACGAGGACTCTCCATCAATCCTGTTGAAAGATTTTCTATTATTATAATAGTAATTAGCACTGAAATAACACTATTTTCAAGGACCATTCTAAGTGCTTTACATATATTAACTCATTTCTTCACAACAATCTATGATGTAGGTTCTATTATTGTTATTCTTATTTTACAGATAGAGAAACTGGGGCACAAAGTCACACTGCTATTAAGAACTGAGTTTTGAACCAAAGTATTCTGTCTCTAGAGTCCATAGCCTTATTTCCCATATTTTCACCTTGGTAAACATTTATTGAGAACATGATCTGTGCAAAATGCTTTGTTATGTACACTGAGAGCTATAACAACTAACAACATGTTTGAAGGGATAAATATGACTGTAACTTTAAAAACTGAAGCTATCGTAAAAATATTACAGAAGCTTAAATGTTTTTTTCCATTGGTATGAGGTGGGAAGAAAGAGCCCTAGTGGTCAATCTAGGAAACCATTTGAAGGAGATATGATTTGAAGCTCTTTGCAATCTGAGAAGACCTTTGCAGCGTGAGAAGGACTGTGACAGGTGGGCACCTGGGCAAGAGCATTGCAATAGGACAGCCTACGTAGAGGCCCAGGGAATGAGACTGTGGGAGTGAAAGGTGAGATTTCTCATGTGGTTGAAGTTGAGGGTGTAGGAGTGAGGCAGGATTTAGTAACAGATAAATTACGAACATAGCCTCGAGCCAGATTGTGGAGAGCCTTGAACACTAAACTGAGAAGATTTGAATTCCTTCTATATGCAGTCTGGACCCAGGAAAGGTTTTTAAGGACACGAGTTACATAATCAGATAAATTTTAGAATGGCATCTCTGGCAGCAAAGTATAGGCTTAATTGGAGAGGGCTGGACTAGAGAACGGAGAACCAGAATTGGATAAAGACACAATTGTCCAGGCAAGAAAGACGCAATGAGTGTCTGAACTAAGCTAGTGAAAATATGAGTCAGGAGCCTTTTACCAAAGAGAAACTTGCTCAGAAATAGGATAAACTAGATTTGGAAACTCATGGGAAGGAGAAATAGGAGGTTACCTCACATTTTATAGTCTGAACAGTGGAGAAGTTGCCCCTGTAGTCACAGGAGACAAATATATGGTCAGTTTTGGGGGTTTTGTGAAAAAGCCCAGCCCATGATAATCTTTCTTCTTGAATTTTAACAATCAGCTTTGCACAGTTTGGTCCTCTGCTTGTATTATGTGTATCTCAGTGTGTGTGTGTGTGTGTGTGTATGTATATATATGTTATGTATGTGTAATATATATGTTATATATGTATAATATATATGTTATATATTATCTGGTATGTATATATACACACACACATACATCTCATATCAGATCATCTCTCATAATGTCAGTGTGTATTGTAGCTTTGACTGCCTGGTTAACACATGAATCTACTCATCGCTGTATCGGAAATCTCTCTGATAGCCCAAGTCATCTCTTACTATTTTCATAGGTCATGCTATTTTTCCTAAAACACAAGTAAATCTTTCTATCTTCTTGAATATTTAAATATTGATATAAATTTGAAAACAATTGGTAGGTAAGATCAAGGGTTGGGTAATTTTGATGCATGATAACAATCTAGTGAAAGTATTTTTAGACATACGAGTTATGATTTTTTTGCATAATTCTTGCGGAAGACCGTGTGATAGTTTTCTGTGTGTCATAAATTATTTCAAACCCTTTGCAGTTTCAGTATGAAATATTTCTAATGAACAACTCCTTTGAATTATACTAGCAACATTCTATGTGGCTATTTCAGTGGATAATATGTCTACATTTTTGCTGTATGTTTTTGTACTCTTAACCACATTTAAACCATTGTTAACCTTGGAACATCCTAAGATCTGGCCCTGTATTTTTTACATCTTTTAAAGAGGTAACACACCCTTTATAGTGTGCATTTTTCACTTTTTAAACCTACCATTTACTTTTTAAGACATTTTGAAAGTTTATTTCATCCTATTGTGATTTTTAATTTTTCTCCATTATCGCTTACAATGTTTATATATAATTTATAATAATAATGTATATTTGCAATGCATATAATTCACCTTTTTGCCAATTGATCTTCATTAAGTCAGTCAACAAGAGAAGCTTAATAATGTTCATGTCCTTTAAGATGCTATTTACCTTCATGGTTCAATCTATAAAAATTGGGTCCAAGACAAAGGAACACACTCCAGATTAGTCAGACAATCCTAGCAATTGTTTTGTCAATTCTATTATTATTAATATGTTGCTTACTTTTATTGAGTCTTTCTCTACCCTTTCCTTTCTGAGCCCTAAAATAATACTTGCTGCCCCATTGACTTCAGGCTTGGCAACACAGCTCGTTTGGCCAATGAAATGTAAGTAGACATAACATGTTGCTCTTTAAGCAGATCTTTGAGATCTCCAACTTTTTTGTCCTATCTTTCTGTAGGCTAGCACATCACAGATAGAGGCTGCGACTTCAGCCTTGATCTCAAAATAAAGTGCACCTGGAGCAGAACCTCAGTCAATATGTACCCATACAATGTAGTGAAATATAAACCTTTGTTTTTGTGAGTTACTGAGACTTGGAACTTATTTGTTAATTGCACTACATTTAGCTTAAACTAATGCAAATAACTTTCTGCATACTTTATTCTTGTTTGGTGTAGATCAATGTAGACATTTTCCCTACATATTTTCTGAAAAATTTAGTATATTTTTATTAAATGGTATAGTATTATAAAATAATTGTTGTAAACTTTAAAAAGTCTTTATTCTGGTTAACAGTGTACTGTGAGCATTAAACCAGATGACTAAATGTATACTTGCCTCTTTAATGATTTAATAGTGTTCTGTTTATGGAAAGTGGCATAGTGTAGTGGTTAAGAGTACAGTCTCTGGGACATAAATTTCTGGGTTCAAGTCACTGTTCTACCACTTACTAGCTGTGTGACCATAAGATACTAAATTTATTTGTGACCTTAAGTAAGAGACTTATTTATCCTATGAAATAGTAATCCAATCCCTTATTTTGTTAAATAAATGACTTTTTCTATTATAAAAATATGGTAAATAATATCATGGGTGCCACCCTCTCCCTCATCCTCACTTCTGGCTTACCTCGATTTCTCATGAGCCTTTATTATTATTACTTTTAAATACCTTTCATAACTTTTTAATCATTGCCATTCTAACTGGAGTGAGATGGTATCTCATTGTGGTTTTGATTTGCATTTCTCTAATGACCAGTGATGATGAGCTTTTTTTCATATGTTTGTTGGCCACATAAATGGAAGGGGAACATCACAAACCCAGGACCTGTTGGTGGGTCGGGGGAAGGGGGAGGGAGAGCATTAGGACAAATACCAAATGCATGCGGTGCTTAAAATCTAGATGACGGGTTGATAGGTGCAGCAAACCACCACAGCACATGTATACCTATGTAACAAACCTGCACGTTCAACACATGTATCCCAGAACTTAAAGTAAAATTTTAAAAAATGTATATATATAAAATACCTTTTATATTCCTCTTTATATCTAGTACTACCACAACTACTTTAATAAAAAATATTAATACTTTGATCTCTTACCTGAAGTGTTAGTCTACTTTTATCACTCTTATCATACTTTAATCTGCTCTCCATACTGTAGCCAGAATGACTTTTCCAAATCGTAAACCTCATCATTCATTCATCTTCTTAAAACTCTCCGATGGTTTCCATTTTCTCTTAGAATAAAGGCAAAATTTCTTACCAAGTCTTAATTATTTTCTTAGTCTGGTCTCTGCCCCTCCACCTTCATATTTTCCATATTCCATCATGCTGTCTGTGCTCCATTTCTGAAAAATTACAAAAAAGAAAAAAAATCAAATTATATATATTAGATTAATCAGGACTCCATAGAAAAACATAAGCAATAGTATATAGAGTCATGCATTACTTAATGATGGGGATATGTTCTGAGAAAGGCATTGTTAGATGGTGTCCTTGTTTGAAGATCATAGAGAGTGCTTACACAAACCTAGATGGTATAGCCTACTACACACCTAGACTATATGGTATAGCCTATTGCTTCTAAACTATAAATCTGTACAACATGTTACTTTACCAAACCCTGTGGGCAATTGTAACACAATGCTAAATAGTTGTATATCTCAATGCAGAAAAGGCATAGTAAAAATACAATCTTATAATCTTATGGGACCACTGTCCTATATACAGTCTGCTGCTGACCTAAATGTCATTATGTGATGCATGACTGTGTATGTGTGTATGTCTGTCTCTGTGTGTGTGTCTGTCAAAAGAGATTTATTATAAGAAATTAGAAATTGGCTCATGCAATTATGAAGGGTGAGAAGTCCCAGGATCTGCAGCTGGTAAGCTGGAGACCCAGGAGAGGCAGTGCTATAGTTCTAGTCTGAGTCCAAAGGCCTGAGAACCAAGAAAATTGATGTTGTAAGTTCCAGTCCAAGAGCAAGAGAAGATTGATGTCCCAGCCTGATCAGTGAGGCAGAGAGGGCAAATTTTCTCTTACCTTGCCTTATGTTCTATTCAGGCCTTCAATGGATTGGTTGAGGCCCACCCACATTGAGAAGGGCCATCTGTTTTACTTAGTCTACGGATTAAAATATATGTCTTAACCAGTGCTTGCTTAGGCAGCACATATACAAATATATATCTTGTCCAGAAACACCTTCACAGACATGCCCAGAATAATGCTTTTCATTTGTTTTTGTTTCTTATTATTTTTAATTTTTGCAGGTACATAGTAAGTGTATATATTTATAGAGCATATGGAATATTTTGATACCAGCATAGAATGCATAATAACCACATCGGGTAAATGGGGTATCCATCACCTCAAGCATTTATCCTTTCTTTGTGTTGTAGACAATCCAATAATAGTTATTTTTAAATGTGTTATTTACAAATTATTATTGACTGTAGTCACCCTGTTGTGCTATCAAATACTAGAGCTTATTCATTCTATCTAATTATATTTTTGTACCCATTAACCATCCCCACTCCACCCACCACTCTCAGCCTCTGATAACCATCATTCTGTTCTCTATCTCCATGAGTTTAATTGTTTTATTTTTCAGCTCCCACAAATAAGTGAAAATGTGTGATGTTTGTCATTCTGTGCCTGGCTTATTTCACTTAACATAATGACCTCCAGTTCCATCCATATTGTTGCAAATGACAGGATTTCACTCTTTTTTGTGGCTGAGCAGCACTCCCTTGAGTATATGTACCACATTTTCTTATCCATTCATCTGTTGATGGACATTTAGGTTGCTTCCATATCTTATGAATAGTGCTAATGTTATGAATAGTGCTACAATCTATGTGGGAGTGCAGATATCTCTTCGATAAACTGATTTCCTTTCTTTTGGGTATTTACCCAGCCGCAGGATTGCTGAATCATATGGCAGTTTTATTTTAGTTTTTTTGAGGAACCTCCATACTTTTTTCCATAGTGGCTGCACTCATGTACATTCCCACCAACAGCATCTAAATGTTCCCTTTTCTCCACATCCTCATCAGCATTTGTTATTGCCTGACTTTGAAATAAAAGCCATTTTAAAACTGGCATGAAATGACATCTCATTGTAGTTTTGATCGCATTTCTCTGATGATCAGTGATTTTGAGCACCTTTTAATGTACCTGTTTGCCATTTGTATGTCTTCTTTTGAGAATTGTCTATTCAGATCTTTAGCCCATTTTAAATCAGATTATTAAACTTTTTCCTATAGAGTTGCTTGAGCTCCTTATATATTTTGGTGATTACTCCCTTGTCAGATGGAAAGTTTGCAGATATTTTCTCTCATTCTGTGGGTTCTCTCTTCACTTTGTTGTTTGTTACATTTGCTGTGCAGAAGCTTTTTAACTTGATGTGATCTCGTTTGTCCATTTTTTGCTGTGGTTGCCTATGCTTGTGGTGTATTACTCAAGAAATCTTTGCCCAGAACAATGTTCTGGAGATATTCCCCTACATTTTCTTGTAGGAATTTCATAGTTTGAAGTCTCAGATTTAAGTCTTTAATCCATTTTGATTTGACTTTTGTATATGGTGAGAGATAGGGGTCTAGTTTAATTCTTTTGCCTATGGATATCCAGTTTTCCCAGCACCATTTATTAAAGAGAATGTTCTTTCACCAGTGTATGTTCTTGGCATCTGTGTCAAAATTGGGTTCACTGAAGGTATATGAATTTATTTCTGGGTTGTCTATTCTGTTCCATTGGTCTATGTGTCTGACTTTATGCCAGTACAATACTGTTTTGCTCACTATAGCTCTGTAGTATAATTGGAAATCAAGTAATGTGATTCCTCCAGTTTTGTTCTTTTTGCTTACATCCAGAATAATGTTTATAAAATATCTGGGCACCACCAGACACACTAAAATTAATGATCACAGTATACTAAATTTGGAATATAATAATTTATATTAGGTCTTTGTCATTATAGAAAAAATTTACTGAAATGAACAATTTTGGAGGTAGTATAAATTACCAAATAAAAGCAAGAAGAAATAGGAAACAAAAATCTAACAATGTCCATGAAGAAAAATTTTTTAATATTTCAAATAATTACTTCAAAAACTAGTCCTAGGATTTACCAGTGATTTATTTCATGTTTAAGAAACTGAAAATTTATTTGCCATTTGTTTTTAGAATATTAAAAATTACAGAAAGTTATATAATGTGTCTTATAAAACCAACATAAATCTGAGGCCAAAATCTGACATAGAGAGCAAAAGAGGACATTCCAATACCTGTGAGGATAATCAGAATTTTCTCTCTCTCTCTCTCTTTCTGTGTGTGTGTGTGTGTGTGTGTGTGTGTGTGTGTGTGTGTGTATGCCTAGTTTGAAAAAGTTTTTTCATTCAGGAGATTCCTCTATATATTTATTATCACAATTAATGTGTTCCTGCCTTGTGAACAGTGGTTTAGAAATATAAATATATATTCAAAACCTCAAAATACTAATAAATAAGATTTAAAAGTATTTTCAGGCTTCCACTTCTTTCTAAGAGTGACTAATAAGCACTGGATTTACTGTCCAACCTGAAACAATTGAAAAAACAGAAAAAAAAAAAAAAAAAGAAACAATGGCTTTCAAGACACTGGACATCAGCCAGTGAAGACCAGTGTTTTAGTTTGGTAGGGCTGCTATGTCAAAATACCACAAAATTGGTGGCTTAAGTAACAAAAATGTGTTATCTCCCATTTCTGGAGACTAGAAATCCAAGATCAGGTTGTCGGCAAGGTTGCTTCCTCTGAGGACTGTGAGAAAGACTCTGCCCGATGCCTCTCACCTAGCCTTTGGTGCTTTGCTGGCAATCTTTGGTGCTCACTGATTTCTAGGAGCATCACTCTGATCTCTGCTTTCATCTTCATATGATGTTCTCTGTATGCGTCTGTCTCCAAATGTCTTTTTTTTTTTTTTAAAGAACATCCATCATATTGGATTAGAAGCCCAAGCTACTCTAGTATGACCTTGTTTTAACTGAACTAATTAGTACTGCAACAATCCTATTTCTAAATAAGGTCACATTGTGAACTATAGGGGTTAGAACTGCAACAAAAGAATTTTAGGGGACACAATTCAACCCATAATTGATAGTGATCCCTGTGGATTGAGACATTAACTAAAGAAGTCCTATGATGGCTCCAAGTTACTTCCTGAAGAGAATTTCCTTCCCACAGAGCAGAAAGAGAAAACCTACGTGAAGGTCAGTGATCTCCCTGACTTGAGACAAAGCTGGAAGTCCACGTGGGCCAAGGTGGCTAGAGTGGTCAGGACAGAGTCTTAGAAAGGAGACAGTAGCAGAAAGAGGAAACTCCAGAGCCTCCTCTGAGTTTTCAGCTGAGCGCCGATCAAGGTATGGGTGTGAGGAAAGTACCCCAGGCCACAGAAAGAACCTTTCTGAATGACTGAAGGGAACAGTTCTTGAAGATCTCACAGGGTCAGGAATTGCTCCTCTTCCCATCAGCCAGAGGAGAAAGCCTTCATACACGGAGCACTGGTTAAAGTACCTAGAAGTGTTTTTCCTTAGTGATGGGGAAAGATTAGCCTTAAACTAAACACTGCTGTGACCCCACCTAACAATGCTTTAAAGCAGAACCTAAATGGCTCAAACATTTGGTAAGTAACTTCTTTAAATCTCAGAACAAAGCTCAAGAATATTTATAGAAATACAGAAACATATAGCACCCAAAGAGGCAAAATTGACCAGATCTAGCATCCAATAAAAAAAATTACCATGCCTGCAAAAAAGCAGGAGAATCCAACCCACAATTAGGAGAAAAATCAATTGATACCAACCCAGAATGACACTGATGATAAAATTAGTAGACAAAGACATTAAAACAATTATTATAACTAAATTCCATATATTCCAAAAATAACAGGAAGATTTCACATGTTATACAGACATGTGAAAAACCTAAGGATCTAAATTGAACTTCTACAGTGAAAAACTACAATGACTAATTATTAAAAATAACATTTATGGGATTAATGGCAAATTAGACTTTGCAGAAAATAAGATAAGCAGACATAAATCATAGAAACTATAAAAAATGAAGCATGGAGAGTAACAAACTAAAAATATATTTGAAGAAATAATGGTCCAAACTTTTCAATTTTGACAAAACTATTAATATTCTAAAAGAAAACATAGGAGATTTCTTAATTAGGACACAAAAAATGTAGTCCATACAAGAAAAAAGAAATAGATTGGACTTTCTAAAAATTAAAAACTTATGTTATTTGAAAGGAACTATTAAGAGAATGAAAAGAAAAGCCGCTGACTGGGAGAAAATATTTGCAAATCACATATTGGATAAAGGAATTATATCAAGAATATATAAACACCAAACTGGGAAAAAGGTCCTTGCAAACCAAAAATCTGATAAACAGTTAATATCTAAAATTTATAAAGAACTCTTACAACCTCAATAGAAGAACAACAAATAACTTGATTTAAAAGTGGGCAAAGGACCTGACTAGACATTTCTCCAAAGAAGACATAAAAATGGCCCGCGAGTAAATGAAAAAGTGTGCAACATCACTAATCATGAAGGAAATGCAAATTAAAACCACTGTGAGATATCACCCCGTATCCTTAAGGATAGCTATTATCAAAAGGTCAAAAGATAAATGTTGGTGTGGGTGTGGAGAAAAAGGAACCCTAGTACACTGATAGGAGGAATGTAGATTGGTACAGCCATTATGGGAAACGGTATGGAGGTTCTTAAAGAAATTTAAAATAGAGCGACCATATGACCCAGAAATCCCTCTTTGAGTATACCCGAAGGAGATGAAATCACTACCTCAGAAAGACATCTGCACTCCCATGTTCATTGCAGCATTATTCACAATAGCTGAGATATGGAAACAATCTAAATGGCCATCAATGGATGAATGGATAAAGACAATGTGAGGCATATTTACCACAACATGAACGGACCTGGGGGATGTTAAGCTAAGTGAAGTAAGCCAAACACAGAAAGGAAAATATTGCATGATCTCACTTGTATGTGTAATTAAACGAAAACAGAGAGCTCAAATACACAGAGATAGAAGATGAAACAGTGGCTACCATGGTGGGCAGAGGAGAGAGGAAATGGGAAGATTATAGGTCAAAGGGTACAAAATAGCAGATACGTAGGATAAAGAAGTCGAGATCTAACGTGTAACATAAGGACTAAAGTTAACAAAATTGTATTGTATTAAAGATTTTTGTTAAGCAAGTATATTTTAGCAGCTCTTGTCACAAAAAAGTATGTGAGATGGTAGATATGTTGACAGCAAATCTACATATAGACACCATTAGCTTTCCTAGCACAAATAAAAACAGAACTATATGATGATCTCAATATATGTTAAAAAGCATGAAACATTTAATAAAAGTCAAAAACTATTCTTTAATTTAAAAAATTCTTAGAAATTAGTAAAAAGAAAAAAAGAAACATTAACATCAGAAAGACTATCAGACAACATATTCCCTGCTAGTGAAACACTAACCATCTTTCATTAAAATAAATAGGACAAAGATGCCATCATTTACACCAGTACTGGAGCTAAAAGGCATCCCTCTTGGAAAGATAGATAAATAGACTCTGCTGTTTGGAATACCCTGAGTTATGAATAAAATGGTCTTCAGAAGCTGCTCAGAATGCCTTCCTGAACTATTCCATTTTATTCTTCGTGCTATCAACTAAGCATAATGCTTCCTTTGACTATGAGTTGTGAGTCATTTTCCATTCATGCTCTAAATCTTTGGAACTAATAATGATTTTCTATACATCAGTAAGTACACATTGATTTGCTTCTCTTCCCCAGATGGGGAGGTTGTATTGAGTTGGTCCATGTAACAGGAGTCCCATGTCCCTGGGACAGAGACAGAAATGCCTCTCGGTCTCCTGAGGCTGTAGTTGTTCAGATTAAAGGAGGAAAGAAGGAAGTATCAGGCTGAATCCTGGCTAAGGATGGAATCCTGGGAAGCATGACTGAGTGTTCTTTACATCTGGGAAGGCCTGGAGTTGTTCTTTCAACTAGGAAGAGCCAGGTGAAAGAGATAAGAGGGATGATCACTAAAGGAATGTTGTTTGCTCAGATGGAATCTAATCCAAGGCCAATTATTTGAGCAAAACAGTTCCAAATTCACTCAGAAAGCTTCCTGTTATAACAAGTTTACATTCATCTCAGGTATGCTCAGGGTTCATAAGTTCATTGCTTATCCATATTAAAATATTGCAGGGAGTGTGAGTGACCACCAGAAAAGTTAACTAAAGGAATGTATCAGCTACTCTGATGGACAATTTGAAAACAAGAAGAAAAATATGCACTATTAATCAATGTTTTCAGAAGTATCTAATTTAGTCTGGCAGCAGAACGAGGGAATTCAAAAGAAAAATGGAATTTTGTTGGAGGGGTCAAAGTAGAAATGTTTTCTTAAGTGTTACAGTGTGAAAACAGAGAAATGTTAAACTTGATGCTGTCATACAAATAACTTTGACCTCAAAAAGCCAGAAACTTTGAAGAAATCTTGATGAGTCCTACAGATTCTATCATCACCTACATATAGATCTCGATGCCAAATCTCAAGGCAGGGTGCCCAGCAGAGAGCTTCTGGGACATGTGTCCACTGGGGCTGCAGCAAGGTTTGTGTTACATAACACTGCTGGGGAGATTAAGCACACAGCGAGGAGGGTGGCAGAACTGTAGTCACTCTGCTGTGAATACTCTCCATTAATCAATCGATCAACCCACAGGTAGATCCCGAGCACCTCACCTGTGTACAGGAACCAGACTTACACGAGTTCGCCAAAGTGTTTCACAGAAAAACCTAAAACCAGCTTTGGCTTATGAGTTTGGACGGCAGAGGGCGAGAAAAAGAAAATTGTTGGGAAGAGGCAGAGTTACCAATAGAAATAATTACCCCAGCCTCTAACAGAAAAATAACCCTTATATGCAACTTGTGTAGGAAGTATTTAGGATTCAATATTGTAAATAGAAATCACCATGTAAATTCAAATACAAAGAAAAATATTAATTTCTTTT
This sequence comes from Pan paniscus, assembly GCF_029289425.2. Taxonomy (NCBI): domain Eukaryota; kingdom Metazoa; phylum Chordata; class Mammalia; order Primates; family Hominidae; genus Pan; species Pan paniscus. The sequence goes on from NC_073254.2 coordinate 155,728,284, forward strand.
ATTATACAATCAGGGGTCATTCTACACGTGCAAGACACAATGCAATTTTATACTCTATACAAATTTTTTTTTTTGAGATGGAGTCTCGCTGTGTCACCCAGGCTGGAGTGCAGTGGTGCAATCTTGGCTCACTGCAAGCTCCGCCTCCCAGGTTCACGCCATTCTCCTGCCTCAGCCTCCTGAGTAGCTGGAACCACAGGCGCCTGCCACCACGCCTGGCTAATTTTTTGTATTTTAGTAGAGATGGGGTTTCACTGTGTTAACCAGGATGGTCTCGATCTCCTGACCCCGTGATCTGCCCGGCTCGGCCTCCCAAACTGACAAATATTTTTAAAGACCTAGAATTTGGCCTGACTTTCTGTATAATGTGATATTTTCTAGCTCTGTCTTTAAATGGAATTAAACTTCTTAGGGATGTTTGATTTAGCTCTGAGCAGATTTGTTATAACTCTGAGGATTTTTTCTAGTTGATTTTTCTTAAGTTCTCATGTTGAGGGTTCCTGTGAACTCAAAGGCCCAAACTCTGTTCAAATACACACCAAGGGAAATCTTGCCACTGATGACACAGTAAGTAAAAGGTGCCAAGGGAGAGATTCTGGCTAAGACTATTTCTTCTGTGAGAGAGGACAGAGTCTGTGTCAGTTATGATGGCAACTGTTGGATAAAAAGCAACACTTTTACAACAGAAATATTTTTTTAAACAATCAAATGTCATGGCTGCCTGCACTTTCTGTATGTGTTGTGAGCAGTCATCTAATCCAAAACAGCCCTAAGCGTATGTCAAATCAGTCTACAAGTTTCCTACCTGTCTTCATTAGGTTTTTCTGATTTGTCTTTGAATTTGCTGGAAACTCAATATGGGAAAGAAATTGTGTAGGACATCTTTTAATTTTTTATTCCTTGGCTCACACCCTCTGTCACTGCAGCCACCACCTTTACTCAGGTGAGGCTTGACAGTCCCTTGTCTCAGCTGCACAGAGCATCTCTTTTTTCCAACCTTGGGGTTCCTCTGCCACTACCTGTGTGTCTCCTGTAAACTTGCTATGATGGTTAATACTGCGTGCCAACTTGATTGGACTGAAGGATACAAAGTATTGATCCTAGGTGTGTCTGTGAGGGTGTTGCCAAAGGAGATTAACATTTGAGTCAGTGGGCTGGAAAAGGCAGACCCAACCTTAACCCGTGTGGTCACAATCTAATCAGCTGCCAGTCCAGCTAGAATATAAACAGGCAGAAAAATGTGAAAGGAAAGACTGGCCTAGCCCCCCAGCCTATGTCCTTCTCCCATGCTGGATGCCTCCTGCCCTCGAACATCGGACTCCAAGTTCGTCAGTTTGGGAACTCGGACTGGCTCTTCTTGCTCTTCAGCCTGCAGACGGCCTATTGTGGGACCTTGTGATTGTGTGAGTTAATACTTAATAAACTCCCATATATATATGTGTGTGTGTGTATATACACATATATATACATACACATACACATATATTATATATATATATATATATATGTATTGCATTGGTTCTGTACCCCTAGAGAACCCTGACTTGCCCAGACATTCTCACACAGGTGCAAAATGGAAGGGCAAAGACATACTTAACATACTTGGATGGGTGACCATTGACTAATGTAGGACAGTAACTGATTGATAAATTTTCCTCTCTTGAGAACTCCTTGTCTCAGGCAGGCAGTTCTGTGGCTTTGTCTACATGCTTCCTTATAGTTTACAGGCAGGGCTGTGTTCAACATTTGTAGCCTTGGAGTGGTTTTCCTTCCTTCTCTGTCTCAAACTTCCCTTCTCTCACTTCTATTCCCTGGGATTTCTTCCCAAAATAAACTACCTGTACATACACAAGGTCTCTTCTCAGGTTCTGCTTTTAGGGGAATTAAGAGAGCAACTAAGTATTTTAGTAGCTATTTGGTTGTTTTAATATGCCTTTGTGACAAACCAGTAGGTCATACAAGTATAACCTACTGGTTTGTCGATGGCTCGGTACAGTGGCTCACTCCTGTAATCCTAGCATATTTCAAGATGGCTATTCAGAGGGCTGGAAATACAAGAATGGCTGAAAAGCATTCACAGACAGCAACAAACAGGAGTTGTGGGTGTTTCCAACAAAAAAATAAACTTGGGTTACTTGAAGCCACTAAATTTGTGGAAATCTGTTTCAGCAGCAATAGGAGACTAATACACCAGCCTGGCCCCAGTCCCCAGATGATACACATAGCTGTTGGCTAGTAGAATTCCAGTGGTATTTTATGTTTTTAACAGTTTTGAAAAGCATGTTTTTTATATGAAGCATCTTTTCCACCCTGTTTCCTCCACATCTCAAATGTCCTTGTCCAATTAAATACAAGCTGTCATAATAAAGAAAAACAGTTTGAAATCTTTAAGATTCCCAGTCAAAAGAGAGACTCATAATTATATATAAGTGAATGCAGAATCTATTCTAATGGAAAGATTTGGAGATTTTATACACACATGCACATACATATCTATGTATACACATACAAACCAATATATATTCCAGTACATGTAGTACATATTAGAGAATATGAACATATATGCATATGCATGCTTTAGTTTGTATGTGTATATGTGTATATATATGTATATTTGTGTACATCTATTTGTATATCTGTATCTATATATCTTCAACTAAGAGGAAAAAAGCCAAGCCAAAGATAATCAACTTCCATATAGTGCCATGCTACCAATAACTTTTTTTTCAAATACTATCTCTAGAAGGCAATTTGTCAGTACCTATTAAGTATGAAAATGTGTACCTCTTCTGGCCTAACAATTCACTGTTCAGGAATTTAATCTAAAGAAATACTTTAAAAAATGTGTAAAGATATATGTATATATTTAATATTAATTGCAGTATGTTGTTTTCTAAAAAATAAAATGAAACATATCTGTCATTATTTAAATAGGTTTTAGTTTATTCTTTAAATGCAAAGAGTGAGATTAGGATGTATGGGCACCAAAGCATATCCATGAAATATTGGGTGAAAAAAAGAAGTTTTAGATTAAAATATAGAAGATAAACCATAAAAATACATGCATTTTGATGTAAAGGTTTTCTTAGGAGCATAATTACTTTAAATATATATATATTTAAAACACAAAGAGATGGTGCTATCATCAAGATCAGAAGACAAAAAACTTAAGTCAGTGGATTTTAGTTTCCATTTCCAGAGTTAAAGTCATATACATGCTGTACTCTATTTCTCTGTATGTATGTTTTTTTCTCTCTCTTTTCTAAAGGAGAGAAAATATAGATCTTTTTGCATTGTGGAGTTTGGGAAACAGTTAAGTCTCTGAGTAATTCTGAGCATTTTAATCTGTTGATCTCACCAAAGGTCATCAATTAATGCTTTTTATTTATAAATAACTTCTGTTCTTTGTTTTTGAGCTCAAAATTTAGGAATAAAATCAAACTTTTTTGAGGAGATTGGGATTCAAAGTGTTAAGGACTTTTACTAAGTAAATGATTATTTGTTTCTTTTTCCATTTTAAATGAGTTTCCATTTATAGGTGAATTACTTCCTTATGCAAGCCAGCTTTTAAAGCAACTATTTAAGCAAAAATAGATAAATAAAATTTTTTAATTTTTTTTCCAGAAAGAAAAGAGTAAACATGAATGGAGTTATACTGTGTGCCAGCCTTTGTCCTAGTGACTTAAAAATGGTATAACATTTAATGTTCACGAATGCCTATTGAGCTGGAATCATTTCTTAGATTTTTCCGAGGAGACACAGGGTCCATGAAGCACAGGGTCACTTTGCCACACATTCATTCTTTTAATTTTAATTTTAATTAATTAATTTATTTATTTATTTTGAGGCAGAGTTTCTCTCTGTTGCCCAGGCTGGAGTGCAGCGGTGTGATCTCGGCTCACTGAAACCTCTACCTCCCAGGTTCAAGCGATTCTCCTGCCCCAGCCTCCTGAGCAGCTGGGAGGGACTACAGGCACCTGGCACCACACTCGGGTAAACATTCAAACATAGAACTCATTACTCTTTTCTGTAACATGGAACATAAAATATTCTATGGTTTTATGTAGGCTATCAGTGGAATTATTTTTCTTAAGCCTACATTGGCTAAACCCAATCACTTATCTTGGGCAAGTCCTGTTGGTAATGTACTAACACAGAAAGTGCAGCTATTTAGAACATCTAAAATGATAACTTATGAAACTGTATTGCTCTAAAAAAGAAGAGGATAATTTAAAATGTATACCTTGAACATTTTTCTCTTGAAGACTATTATTAGACATTTAATCTTAGATGCTAGGAGATTAGAGCTTTCTATATCTTTTTGCCAAATCTGTATCTGTCAAAAATCTGAATTTAGGCATATACCATTAACATAAATTGATATTTTTGGACAAAGCTTACATTATAACAGATCTTTCTAATACTAAGTAAGCCTCCAGATATTTTGCTGTTTAGTTTGGATCTTACATTTGTTCTGTAGTTGGTTAAATACATACCTGAAATTTAGCAAGGAGTATGTAAACACTTGATAATATTATTAGTGTGATATGAATAATAGCATTGCTCCTTCTGTAAGAACTAAATGCCCACATTTATCAGAGTTACTGCCTAATATTAGAGCTAGAATCACCTAAAGAGATTAAACAACAGGAGAAAAAACCCCTGCTCTCAAGGATTTCACAGTTTAGTGGGAGAAAACCTTTTCCATTAAAACAGCACTCTACTTCAGTGCCTAGTATATGCTAGGTGTTATTGGGGTTACCTTCAAATTTGCTCATTTGGTCTTCATAATAACCTGCCTTTGGAGGGGGATTTTCCTCCCTCAAGAATGTGCTTGCTTTTTGGTCCTTTGGAAACTCGTATTCATCCTTCAGAATTTGTTGAGATAGCTTCTTTATGAATTCTTTTGGCCAGGTGCTGTGACTCGCTCCTGTAATCTCAGCTACTGGGGAGGCTGAGATGGGACGATCATTTGAGCCCAGGCATTTGAGACCAGCCTGGGCCACATAGCAAGACCCTGTCTCTAAAAAAGTAAAATAAAATAAATGAATTCTACCTTGGCCTGCCTCCTCTCAGCTGTCCCCTATGGGATTAATCTTCCCATCTCTTAATGATTTCTGCATATATTTCTATAACAGAAATCACCTTGAGCTGAAATTTCATGGTTATCTCTCTGTGACACAACAGTGAGATCCTTTGAGGAAGAGGATTTTGTCCTATTTTGCTCATTCAAGTCAACCCCAACACTGTTCTACTGGATGATCCATTCAAATCTTGAAAGGCGAACATCTCCTCCTCACGGACAGTACCGGAATTCAACAAGTGAAAGTTCAATTTTATTCTAGGAAGCTTCTCTAGTGAGGCAGATTTGCCAGTGTCTGTATCTTTGTCAATCTTCACGGCAATCTTCTGAAGTCATCCCTTTGCTTTCTTGCATCCTCCACTAGACAATTGGGTGAGAGATGACTCTTATTTGATTCTCTCTCTATCTAAATAGTAACTGAAGCCTGTAGACAGTCTATAAGTGTTTACCAAAATAAATCCTCCTTACCCTACTCCATTTTTTAAAAATCAACTTTATTTAGGCATAATCTACATACAATAAAATCCACACATTTCACACGCACGGGTTGATGACTCAATAAATATATACTTCTGTACATTCATTACTCAAATCAAAATATAAAATACTTCCATTTCCCCAGGAAATTCCCTCATGCCCTTTTGTAGTTAATCTCCCCCATTCAGCTGCCACTCCAGAGATGAGAATCTCCTTTTGTTGCAGTAGTATAGTTTTGCCCATTCTATGTATTCATGAAAAATTGAATCTCATGATATGTACTCTTTTGTGTCTGGCTTCTTTTATTCAATTCGATGTCTGTGAGGTTCATCTATGTTTTTGCAAAAGGAAGTAATGTATTCTTTTTTACTGCTGAATAGTATTTCACTGTCTGAATATATGACAGTTTCTTTAACCATTCACCCATTAATGACATTTGAGTTGTACCCAGCTTGGCTACTATGAACAAAGATGCCATGAGTATTCATGTACAAGTTGTTGTTTTTTGTTTGTGTTTGTGTTTGTGTTTGTTTTGTTTTGTTTTGTTTTTTTAGATGGAGTTTCTCTCTTTGTTGCCCAAGCTGAAGTGCAGTGGCGTGATCTCGGATCTTGGCTCACTACAACCTCTGCCTCCCGGGTTCAAGCGATTCTCCTGTCTCAGCTTCCCAAGTAGCTGGGATTACAGGTGCCTACCACCACGCCTGGCTAATTTTTGTATTTTTAGTAGAGATGGGGTTTCACCATGTCGGCCAGGGTGGTCTCTAACTCCTAACCTCAGGTGATCCACCTGCCTTGGCCTCCCAAAGTGCTGGGATTACAGGCGTGAGCCACTGCACCTGACCTCATGTACAAGTTTTTTAAAAATGGATATTTGTAACTTTTCTCTTGGGCAAATACCTGCCAGTTAGTAACTTAATATGGTACCTATATGTTTAATTTTATATGAATATGAAACTGCAATGTGTTTTAAACATATCTGCAGTATTTGACACTCCCATCAGCAATGTAGAAGTTTCAGAAGCTCACTGTGAGTCCGTTTTCCCACTGCTGATAAAGACATACCTGAGACTGGGAAGAAAAAGAGGTTTAATTGGACTTACAGTTACACGTGGCTGGGGAGGCCTCAGAGTCATGGCGGGAGGTGAAAGGTGCTTCTTACATGATGGTGGCAAGAGAAAATGAGGAAGATGCAAAAGCAGAAACCCCTGATAAACCCATCAGATCTCATGAGACTTATTCACTACCATGAGGACAGCATGGGGGAAGCCGCCCACATGATTCAAATTATCTCCCACCTGGTCCTTCCCACAACACATGGGAATTATGGGAGTATAATTCAAAATGAGATTTGGGTGGGGACACAGAGCCAAACCATATCATTCCACCCCTGGCCCCTCCAAATCTCATATCGTCACATTTTGAAACCAATTATACCTTCCCAACAGTCCCTCAAAGTCTAAACTCAATTCAGCAGTAACCCAAAAGTCCATAGTCCAAAGTCTCGTCTGGGACAAGGCAAGTCCCTTCCACCTATGAGCCTGTAACATCAAAAGCAAGCTAGTTACTTCCTAGATACAATGGGGGTACAGGTAATGGGTAAATACAGCCATCCTAAATGGTAGAAATTGGCCAAAACAAAGGGATTACAGGCTCCATGCAAGTCCAAAATCCAGCAGGGCAGTCAAATTCTAAAGCTCCAAAATGATCTCCTTTGATTCCATGTCTCACATCCAAGTCACGCTGATGCAAGAGGTAGATTCCCATAGTCTTGGGCATCTCCACCCCTGAAGCTTTGCAGAGTATAACGCCCCTCCTGGCTGCTTTCATGTGCTGGCATTGAGTGTCTGCAGCTTTTCCAGGCACATGGCACAAGCTGTTGGTGGATCTACGATTCTGGGGTCTGGAGGACAGTGGCCCTCTTCTCACAGCTCCACTGGACAGTACCCCAGTAGGGAATCTGTGTAGGGGCTCTGATCCCACATTTCCCTCCAACATTGCCCTAGCAGAGTTCTCCATGAGGGCCCCACTCTTGCAGCAAACTTTTGCCTGGGCATCCAGGTGTTTCCATACATCTTCTGAAATCTAGGTGGAGTTTCCCAAACCTCAATTCTTGACTTCTGTGCACTCTCAGGCACAGTACCACGTGGAAGCTGCCAAGGCTTGGGGCTTGCACCCTCTGAAACCATGGGCCAAGCTGTACCTTGGTCTCTTTTAGCAATGGCTGGAGTAGCTGGGACACATGGCACCAAGTCCCTAGGCTGCACACCACATGAGGACCCTGGGCCTGGTCCATGAAACCATTTTTTCCTCCTAGGCTTCCAGGTCTGTGATGGGAGGGGCTGCCATGAAGACCTATGACATGCCCTGGAGACATTTTCTCCATTGTCTTGGTGATTAACATCCTTGTTACTTATGCAAATTTCTGCAGCCAGCTTGAATTTCTCCTCAAAAAATTGGTCTTTTTCTTTTCTTTTCTGCTCCATTGTCAGGCTGCAAATTTTCCAAACTTTTGTGCTCTGTTTTAAAATGGAATGCGTTTATCAGCACCCAAGTCACCTCTTGAATGCTTTGCTGCTTAGAAATTTCTTCTGCCAGATACCCTAAATCATCTCTCTCAAGTTCAAAGTTCCACAAATCTCTAGGGCAGGGGCAAAATACTAAGAGTCTCTTTGTAAAACATAACAAGAGTTACCTTTCCTCCAATTCTCAACAAGTTCCTCATCTCCATCTGAGACCACCTCAGCCTGGACCTTATCATTAATATCACTATCAGCATTTCTGTTAAAGCCATTCAATAAATCTCTAGGAGGTTCCAAGCTTTCCCACATTTTCCTGTTTTCTTATGAGCCCTCCAAACTGTTCCAAACTCTGCCTGTTACCCAGTTCCAAAGTTGCTTCCACATTTTCAGATATCTTTTCAGCAACACTCCACTCTACTGTTACCAATTTACTGTATTAATCCATTTTCACACTGCTGATAAAGATATACATAAGACTGGGAAGAAAAAGGGGTTTAATTGAACTTACATTTCCACATGGCTGGGGAGGCCTCAGAGTCATGGCAGAAGGTGAAAGGCACTTCTTACATGGTGGTGATAAAAGAAAATGAGAAAGATGCAAAAGCAGAAACCCCTGATAAACCCATCAGATCTCGTATGACTTATTCACTACCATGAGAACAGTATGGGGAAATGGCCCCCATGATTCAAGTATCTCCCACTGGGTCCCTCCCACAACCCATGAGAATTATGGGAGTACAATTCAAGATGAGATTTGGGTAGGGACATAGGGCCAAACCATATCATTCACTAAAAGTTTGGTATTATTAGGCTTTCTAATTTTAACCATTCTAGTGGGAGTATAGTGGTATCTCATTGTGGTTTTTAGTTTTCCCTAATATCTAATGATGTTGAGCATCTTTTTATGTATTATTAGCCATTTATGTATATTCTTTTGTCTGTTTTAAAATTGGGTTGTCTTATTATTGAGTTGTAATAGTTCTTTATTTATTCATTGTATATATGTGTCTTTTATCATATATATGTGTTCCAATATTTTCTCTTTTATTTCATATATGTGTTTTATCATATACATGTATTCCAATGTTTTCTCCTAGTCAACAGCTGGCTTTTTATTTTTTGACAGTGTCTTTGAAGACCAGAAAGTTTTTATTTTAAAAAAGTTCAATTTTTCCTTTATGATTAGTATTGTTTGTGTCTTATCTAAAAAAAAAACTCTGCATATATCAAGACTAAAAGATTTTTTTTGTTTTCCTCTAGAAATGTTATAGTTTTAGCTTTAATAATCAGGTTTATTATTACATTTTAAATTAATTGTTTTGCATGGTGTTAGATAAGCATTATGTTTCATTTTTCTTTTTCTTCTTTTTTTTTTTTTTGAGATGGAGTCTCACTTTGTCACCCAGGCTGGAGTGCAGTGGCGCAATCTCAGCTCATTGCAAGCTCCGCCTCCCAGGTTCATGCCATTCTCCTGCCTCCCAGGTTTACACCATTCTCCTGCCTCAGCCTCCCACCATTCTCCTGCCTCAGCCTCCCAAGTAGTTGGGACTACAGGCACCTGCCACCACGCCCGGCTACTTTTTTTTTTTTTTTTTTGTATTTTTGGCAGAGATGGGGTTTCACCATGCTAGCAAGAATGGGCTTGATCTCTTGACCTTGTGATCCACCTGCCTCAGCCTCCATTACAGGCATGAGCCACTGCGCCTGACCTTATTATTCTTCTTATACAAATATCCAGTTGCTTCAATATCATTTATTGAAAGAAGTATCCTTTCCTTATGAGATTGCATTGCTGCCCATGCAAATTATCAATTGGCCATTATGTGTGAGTCTACTTCAGGACTTTCTATTCCATTGATCTATGTGCTTATATTTAACTTTACCACACTGTGTTGATTAATGTACTTTTTTACTACATATTGAAACTGCCAACTTTGTTTTCTTTTTCAAAATTATTTCTCTGTTCTGGTCCTTCACATTTCCAAGTAAATTTTTGAATTATTATGTCAATTTTTACAAAAGTCTTCTGGAAATTTGACCAGAATTAAGTTAAATTTGTAGATCAACCTAGGGAGAATAAACATCTTAACAATATCAGGTCTTCTAATCCATGAACAACGTAGACCTCTCTCAATTTACTTATATCTTCTTTAGTTTCTATCCATAGTGTTTTATGGTTTTCAGTTTTGTCTGAATCTATCATGATATATCATTTTCCCCCATTTTTCTCTTAATATGATGAATACATTGAATTTCTTTTGTTAGCCTCATCTTGCTTTCTTGGTATAAAGCTTACTAAGTTATGATGTATTATGATTTTTACATATTATGGGATTTAATTTGCTAAAATTTTGTTAAGGATTTTTGCTTCAAGACTCATAAGGGACTTTAATCTGTAATTTCATCTCTTGTGCTATTTATGTCTGGTTTTGATATTAGAACCTTGTAAAATGAGTTCTGAAACGTTCTGTCCTTGTCTTGTTTCTGAAAATGTTTGTATAGGATTGCTACCAACTCTTCCATAATGTCTTGAGTTATGATTGAGTTAGCAAATGAAAAAATCTGTGCCTTTAAGTTTCATCATTATGATAGGACTTACTACAAATTCAGTTTCTTAATAGGCTTTCTATTTTCTCTTGTAAGTTTTGATTATTTAGAATTTTTTTTAATTTTTTTAATTTATTATTATTATACTTTAAGTTTTAGGGTACATGTGCACAATGTGCAGGTTAGTTACGTATGTATACATGTGCCATGCTGGTGTGCTGCACCCACCAACTCATCATCTAGCGTTAGGTATATCTCCCAATGCTATTCCTCCCCTCTCCCCCCATCCCACAACAGTCCCCAGAGTGTGATGTTCCCCTTCCTGTGTCCATGTGTTCTCATTGTTCAATTCCCATCTATGAGTGAGAACATGTGGTGTTTGGTTTTTTGTTCTTGGGATAGTTTACTGAGAATGATGATTTCCAATTTCATCCATGTCCCTACAAAGGACACAAACTCATCATTTTTTATGGCTGCATAGTATTCCATGGTGTATATGTGCCACATTTTCTTAATCCAGTCTATCATTGTTGGACATTTGGGTTGGTTCCAAGTCTTTGCTATTGTGAATAATGCCACAATAAACATACGTGTGCATGTGTCTTTATAGCAGCATGATTTATAGTCCTTTGGGTATATACCCAGTAATGGGATGGCTGGGTCAAATGGTATTTCTAGTTCTAGATCCCTGAGGAATGGCCACACTGACTTCCACAATGGTTGAACTAGTTTACAGTCCCACCAACAGTGTAAAAGTGTTCCTATTTCTCCACATCCTCTCCAGCACCTGTTGTTTCCTGACTTTTTAATGATTGCCATTCTAAGTGGTGTGAGATGGTATCTCATTGTGGTTTTGATTTGCATTTCTCTGATGGCCAGTGATGGTGAGCATTTTTTCATGTGTTTTTTGGCTGCATAAATGTCTTCTTTTGAGAAGTGTCTGTTCATGTCCGTTGCCCACTTTTTGATGGGGTTTTTTTTTCTTGTAAATTTGTTTGAGTTCATTGTAGATTCTGGATATCAGCCCTTTGTCAGATGAGTAGGTTGCGAAAATTTTCTCCCATTTTGTAGGTTGCCTGTTCACTCTGATGGCAGTTTCTTTTGCTGTGCAGAAGCTCTTTAGTTTAATTAGATCCCATTTGTCAGTTTTGGCTCTTGTTGCCATTGCTTTTGGTGTTTTACACATGAAGTCCTTACCCATGCCTATGTCCTGAATGGTAATGCCTAGGTTTTCTTCTAGGGTTTTTATGGTTTTAGGTCTAATGTTTAAGTCTTTAATCCATCTTGAATTGATTTTTGTATAAGGTGTAAGGAAGGGATCCAGTTTCAGCTTTCTACATATGGCTAGCCAGTTTTCCCAGCATCATTTATTAAATAGGGAATCCTTTCCCCATTGCTTGTTTTTCTCATGTTTGTCAAAGATCAGATAGTTGTAGATATGCGGCGTTATTTCTGAGGGCTCTGTTCTGTTCCATTGATCTATATCTCTGTTTTGGTACCAGTACCATGCTGTTTTGCTTACTGTAGCCTTGTAGTATAGTTTGAAGTCAGGTAATGTGATGGCTCCAGCTTTGTTCTTTTGGCTTAGGATTGACTTGGCGATGCGGGCTCTTTTTTGGTTCCATATGAACTTCAAAGTAGTTTTTTCCAATTCTATGAAGAAAGTTATTGGTAGCTTGATGGGGATGGCATTGAATCTATAAATTACCTTGGGCAGTATGGCCATTTTCACGATATTGATTCTTCCTACCCATGAGCATGGAATGTTCTTCCGTTTGTTTGTATCCTCTTTTATTTCCTTGAGCAGTGGTTTGTAGTTCTCCTTGAAGAGGTCCTTCACATCTCTTGTAAGTTGGATTCCTAGGTATTTTATTCTCTTTGAAACAATTGTGAATGGGAGTTCACTCATGATTTGGCTCTCTGTTTGTCTGTTATTGGTGTATAAGAATGCTTGTGATTTTTGTACATTGATTTTGTATCCTGAGACTTTGCTGAAGTTGCTTATCAGCTTAAGGAGATTTTGGCTGAGACAATGGGGTTTTCTAGATATACAATCATGTCATCTGCAAAGAGGGACAATTTGACTTCCTCTTTTCCTAATTGAATTCCCTTTATTTCCTTCTCCTGCCTAATTGCCCTGGCCAGAATTTCCAATACTATGTTGAATAGGAGTGGTGAGAGAGGGCATTCCTGTCTTGTGCCAATTTTCAAAGGGAATGCTTCCAGTTTTTGCCCATTCAGTATGATATTGGCTGTGGGTCTGTCACAGATAGCTCTTATTATTTTGAAATACGTCCCATCAATACCTAATTTATTGAGAGTTTTTAGCATGAAGCATTGTTGAATTTTGTCAAAGGGCTTTTCTGCATCTATTGAGATAATCATGTGGTTTTTGTCTTTGGTTCTGTTTATATGCTGGATTACATTCATTGATTTGCGTATGTTGAGCCAGCCTTGCATCCCAGGGATGAAGCCCACTTGATCATGGTGGATAAGCTTTTTGATGTGCTGCTGGATTCGGTTTGCCGGTATTTTATTGAGGATTTTTGCATCAATGTTCATCAAGGATATTGGTCTAAAATTCTCTTTTTTGGTTGTGTCTCTGCCCGGCTTTGGTATCAGGATGATGCTGGCCTCATAAAATGAGTTAGGGAGGATTCCCTCTTTTTCTATTGATTGGAATAGTTTCAGAAGGAATGGTACCAGTTCCTCCTTGTACCTCTGGTAGAATTTGGCTGTGAATCCATCTGGTCCTGGACTCTTTTTGGTTGGTAAGCTATTGATTATTGCCACAATTTCAGATTCTGTTATTGGTCTATTCAGAGATTCAACTTCTTCCTGGTTTAGTCTTGGGAGAGTGTATGTGTCGAGGAATTTGTGCATTTCTTCTAGATTTTCTAGTTTATTTGCGTAGAGGTGTTTATAGTATTCTCCGATGGTAGTTTGTATTTCTGTGGGATCGGTGGTGATATCCCCTTTATCATTTTTTGTTGCGTCTATTTGATTCTTCTCTCTTTTTTTCTTTATTAGTCTTGCTAGTGGTTTATCAATTTTGTTGATCCTTTCAAAAAACCAGCTCCTGGATTCATTAATTTTTTGAAGGATTTTTTTGTGTCTCTATTTCCTTCAGTTCTGCTCTGATTTTAGTTATTTCTTGCCTTCTGCTAGCTTTTGAATGTGTTTGCTCTTGCTTTTCTAGTTCTTTTAATTGTGATGTTAGGGTGTCAATTTTGGATCTTTCCTGCTTTCTCTTGTGGGCATGTAGTGCTATAAATTTCCCTCTACACACTGCTTTGAATGCGTCCCAGAGATTCTGGTATGTTGTGTCTTTGTTCTCGTTGGTTTCAAAGAACATCTTTATTTTGTCATTTTTTGTATTCCTTTTGCTTGGTGGATCTTCCTCCATCCTTTTATTTTGAGCCTATGTGTGTCTCTGCAAGTGAGATGGGTTTCCTGAATACAGTATACTGATGGGTCTTGACTCTTTATCCAATTTGCCAGTCTGTGTCTTTTAATTGGAGCAATTAGTCCATTTACGTTTAAAGTTAATATTGTTATGTGTGAAGAACATAGCTCCTCCACCTTCCTTATGTTTACTCTTTGTATAGTGTAGCTTTCCTACCTGTTTATTTCTAACCTACCTCTGCCTTTATATTAAAAATACACCTTTTACATGGCACATTAGGGTTTTGTTTCTTTGATTTTAAATTTTTTATTTTTGATTTTTGTTGGTACATAGTAGGTGTGTATATTTATGGGGTACATGAGATGTTTTGATACAGGCATGCAATGTGAAATAAGTACATCGTGGACAATGAGGTATCCATCCACAAATCCTCAAGCATTTATCCTTTGTGTTACAAACAATCCAATTACACTCTTAGTCATTTTTAAATGTACGATTAAATTATCATTGACTATAGTCACCCTATTCTGCCATCAAACAGTATGTGTTACTCATTCTTTCTATTTTTTTGTACCCATTAACCATCCCCGTCTCACATTCATTCCCCACCACCCTTCTCAGCCTCTGGTAACCATCCTTCTACTCTCTATTTCCATTAGTTCAATTGTTTTGATTTTTAGATCCCACAAATAAGTGAGAACATGTGATGTTTATCTTTCTGTGCCTGGCTTATTTCACTTAACCATCTCCAGTTCCATCCATGTTGTTGCAAATGACAGGATTTCATTCTTCTTTATGGCTGAATCAGACTCCATTGTGTATATGTACCACATTTTCTTTATCCATTCATCTGTTGATGGACATTTACGTTGCTTCCATATCTTAGCTATTGTGAATAGTGCTACAATCTACATTTTCTTTATCCATTATCTGTTGATGGACCCTTAGATTACTTCCAAATCTTAGCTATTGTAAACAGTGCTGCAACAAACATGGGAGTGCAGATATCTCTTCGATATACTGATTTCTATTCTTTTGGGTATATATACCCAGCAGTGGGATTGCTGGATCATATAGTAGCTCTATTTTTATCTTTTTGAGGAATCTCCAAACTGTTTTCCATAGTGGTTGTACTAATTTACATTCCCATCAAGAGAGTATAAGGTTTCCCTTTTCTCCACATTCTCACCAGCACTTGTTATTGCCTGTATTTTGGGTATAAGCCATTTTAACTGAGATGAGATGATGTTTCATTGTAGTTTTTGATTTGCATTTCTCTGATGATCAATGATGTTGAGCACTTTTCATATGCCTGTTTGCCATTTGTATGTCTTCTTTTGAGAAATGTCTACTCAAATCTTTTGCCCATTTATGGATTCAATTATTAGACTTTTTCCTATAGAGTTGTTTGAGCTCCTTATATATCTGGTTATTAATTCCTTGTCAGATGGATAGTTTGCAAATATTTTCTCCAATCCTCTGGGTTGTCTCTTCACTTTGTTGGTTATTTCCTTTGCTGTTCAGAAGCTTTTTAACTCCTTGTGAACCAATTTGTTTATTTGTGTTTTTGTTGCCTATGGTTGGGAGATACTGCTCAAGAAATTTTTGGCCAGACCAATGTCCTGGAGATTTCCCCCAATGTTTTCTTGTAGTAGTTTCATAGTCTGAGGTCTTAGATTTAAGTCCTTAATCTAGTTTGATTTGATTTTTTACATATGGCAAGAGACAGGAGTCTGCTTTCTTTCTTCTGCATGTGAATATCTAGTTTTCCCAGCATCTATTGAAGAGACTTTATTTTACCCCAGCATATATTTTTGGCACCTTTTTTTTTTGGTCCAGTATGAAAATCTCTGTCAGTTGATGGGTATTAGTTTATTTAGTTTTAACGTAATTACTGATATGGTTGAATTCCTATCTTGCTCCTAACATACCTTCTTTTCGGTTTATCAACATTTTTTAATACTCAGTTTTTACTTTCTCTAGTAGTTTCCTAACTATATCTCTTTTATTGTATTTTAAATGGTTTCTCTATGGCTAACTGTATGCATCCTTAACTTACCAGAATTAATTTAGAATTAATATTGTACCTTTTAAAACTTCAACATATAACACAATACGTTTGACTTTAACCTTTCTACTTTCCACTTCCCAATATATACTTTCCACTTCACAAATATAATGACCTTGCAACGGTATAAATCCAATACTTGTCTCCTAATTCTTTGTGCAAATGCTATCGTAGCTTTTATTTCTATATACATATAAATTTCTGCTTCTAATATTATTTTTGCTTTAAACATAAATTACATTTTAAGTACTTTTTGAAAAGAAAATAAACCTAGTCTTTTGTATTTACTCATTTATTTACTATTTCTGGTGTATTTCATTCCTTCCTGCCGATCCAAATTTTCTTGGGGCATAACTTCCCTTTGGCCTCATGGTTTTCCCTTTAGAATTTCTGGTCATGGCATTTGCTGGTGGAAAATTTACTCGGGTTTTATTCTGAAAATGTCTTTATTTTACCCTTATTTCTGAAGAAAATTCTCGCTGGATATTGAATTCTCTATTGCCAGTATTTTCTTTCAAGCTTTCATATCTTACATCATTGTTTTTTGGCCTGCATTTTTTAAAAATGTGTAATAAATTTATCTTTTTTTCCCTATAGGTAATGTGGGGTTTTTTTTTCCTCTGTCTGCTTTCAAGATTTTTTTTTTCATTTTTGTTTTTTAGAAGTTTGACTATTATGGGCATAACTATAGATCTCTTTACACTTAAGTAAGTTGTAATTTCATCAAATTTGGAATATTTTAAGCCACTATTTCTTCAAATATATATTTTTCTGTCTCATTCACACTCTCTTTTTCTCAGGGACTCAAATAAATGTATTTTACACCATTGATATTGTTCAACAGACCCCTGAAATACTGTTCATTTTTCTTTAATCTTTTTAACCTCATTACTTACATTGAATAAATTCTATTGATTGATTTTCAATGTTCCTGACTCTTTTTTTTTTTTTTTTTTTTGCTGCCATCTTCAATCTTCTGGCCCCATCTAATAAAATTTATTTGTATTTCAATTACTAGATTTTTTATTTATAGAATCTCCATATGATTTTTTTATAGTTTCCATTTTTCTGTGGAAACTCCCTATGTGTTCACTCATTAAGATCAGATTTTTCTTTAATTTTTGACCATATTTATAAAAGCAGCATTAAAGTCTTTTTCTATTAAGTCCATTTTTTTGGCCATCTTGGGTTTGTTATCTGTTTTTTTTCTTTTTTTTTTTTTCTTGACTGTGGAGCACTGCTTCTTTGTATGACTAAGGAGTTATGTATTGAACACTGAATATTGGCAATCATATATCTTAAAGATTCTGGATTTTGTTAGTTTTCTCCAAAGAATGTGGATTCTTATTTTAACAAGGAATTCATTTGTTTTTAACTCATGTAGGGTTTGGTATAATTGTAAGCCTCGGATGGTCCTGCCTGGTTGCAGGTACAAGTCCAGCCCTTATTCATAAACCAGCAGAAGACCTCCACATACACCTTGAGGACCACTCTCTGCAATCTCCTTATTTTTCCGATGCCATATTTCACAGACTCTAGCTATTTCAGCAGCCCTACCCTCTGAATTCTGCCTCCTTAGTTCAGTTAGACTGTTAAGCTATGCTGGGACCCCTGTTCTCTGTGCAGCAATTGGGAAATTGTTTATAACAGAGATTCAGGGAAGTGATGTAATTAATCTTGTGAGTTGTCTTTCTCTAGGGGTCACAGTCCTCTCTTGCCCGAGTTCCATTGCCCAAAAACAGTTGACTCACATATCTTGTCTAATTTTATAGGTGTTTATTGTGGTAGGGCTAATTTGGTGCCAGTTTTTTCATTCATGTCTAGAAGTGAAGTTCCACTACTTCTGTCTTTTTTTCCCCCTCATGGCACTTATTACCCTCTCACATATTAGAAAATTTACTTATATGTCAGACATTAATAGATTATTATCTGCCTCTTCTCACCACCTTACCAGAATATAAGCTTCATATGAATAAAGGTATTTGTCTGTTTTGTTCACTAATGTATCTCAGGCACCTAGAACAGTGCCTGGCACGTAGTTGGTGCTTAATCAGTATATTATCTCAGTCATTTTACAAATAGGAGATGGCTCAAAGGGTGCATCTATATGTATTTTTTAACTTTCACATTAATAAGTGGTAAAACTTGCTTTTGCATTTGTTCTCAAACTTCTGACTCAAAAGCCTATGTTCTTCTCACAGTAGCCTTCTTCTTTTTCTAGTTTCTAAAGGAAGACAGAGAAGAGGAAATATTAAGGAATAAAAAAACTCGGAGGCAAAATGCACAACTATGTCTCCATGAACTTTCTAAGAAGAGGCTAATTATAGGTTTATTTACTAACTAAATACAATTTATTCTACATTCTAGGTGGAAAGCTCTGTACACAATGATTAAGACTTATTCCTGGGTAAGGATATTAGTGAATCTGATTTTGGAATTGTAGTTTTATAATCTTATTTATTTGTGTTTTACTTTTTAAAAACTAAATATGATTTTTGAATGAGAAATTGGAGAAATTGAAGTCTAGTCATGGCCTAGTCTAGTCATCTATCTATTAGCTGTGAAACTTTGGGTAAATAGTAACCTTTATAGACCTGTTATTTTCCCCCAAAATTGTTCTAGTAATACATGTTTATTCCACTACTTCTTTTTAATGTAGTTGAAACAAGAAAAGGAATTCCAAATGCTTTGAAAATTATAAACTGCAATGTATTAAATATTATCTGAGCTGTTTAAAATTTAAAGTTGGTAAACCTTTATAAGTAGTATGTTAAAGATTACAAATAAAATGATATGTAAATAGCAGCAGCAGTATTGAAGGAAATGTGTTTATTTTGTGCTAAATTGAACTTTGCAGCAGGCCCTAATAAACCTAAACCAGAAAAGAAAAATTTCTTTTACTTATTTGCTTGAAAAGAATGTTATAAGACAAATTTACTTCAAATTTCTTCCAAACTTTCAATTAAACTTTTTGTGGGTATAATGAGGGAACCTTTTACTAATATGAAAATATAAGACATAGAGTAAAAATGAAAAGCTCTTTCAGGGTACAATTTCAGAAAAGGATTTAAGAGTTTGGATCATGTTTCCACTTCAGAGCTCCTTCAAGGGATTGAGGGGAAATGGTGTAGTTTTGTTTTCAGTTACAAATCAGCATGATATACATTATGTAAAAATTATGTGATATTAAACACCTTTTAGTTGCCCAAGGAGAAATGCTTCTTTCTTTCACATATAAATTCAACCTTAGCCAGGCGTGGTGGCTCAAGCCTGTAGTCCCAGCACTTTGGGAAGTCGAGGCAGGTGGATCACTTGAGGTCAGGAGTTCAAGACCAGCCTGGCCAACATAGCGAAACCCCGTCTCTAGTAAAAATCCAAAAAATTACCCGGGGGTGGTGGCATGTGCCTGTAGTTCCAGCTACTTGGGAGACTGAAGCAGGATAATCACTTGAACCAGGAGGCAGAGGTTACAGTGAGCCAAGATTGTACCACTACACTCCAGCCCGGGCAACAGAGCAAAACTTCATCTCAATAAAAATAAAAATGAAAATAAAAATAAATTCATCCTTAATAATTTTCTTTGTTGATATGAATACTTGTTCTGTTTGATTTAGAAAGTCTTGCATAATTCAGTTGTATTTCTCTTCTCTTCCCTTGGGAATGCAATGAGGAACTGGTTATATATATACTTTGTAAAGAAAATGTGGTATCTTAGACTAAAACTACTTTAGCAAATAGTAGTTGGTAAGTTAACACCAACTACTCCCATCCAGAAAGAACCAACCACATAATTCTGGGTTTAGTATAGCATTTATCTCGGCCTCTGAGATCACATTTTAAAGTGTTAAAATTGAATCTTCTTTTTGGGATGTTGAGGTGCGAATTGTTTTTTAAGGGAAAAAAATGGAGGAAGAATGGACAAAGGAAATTAACAAGTAAAATCTAAATAGCTTGACCAAAATAAAATTCGTTTGAAAAGAATAAAAATTAATACTTTCAACCTAGTACAATAACTGAGAACTAGATAAATCTATGGACTAAGAGGTCCTTGTAGATACTGCATGTGCTAGGATGAATAAAAGAGATTGGAATTAGCAAATAGATTATGTGTCAGTAAATATATGCTTTTAAATTACTTGAAGGCACACAAAACAGTTTGTTTAAAATAACTTGAAGATCTTAGACATTCCCTCTCAAATGTTATTTACCCACTGCCTCACTTTGTTTCAGAAAGCTGTATTCCATTCTTTTGCTAGAATGTAAAAGTACACCCATCATCTTTGTCCCTGGTCCTTTAAGGTTAAGTAGAACACTGACAAATAATATTCCTCTAATGGAGTCTAAATTAGGAGTAACACCTTCTCTTATAATGATAAAATGAGCACTGAGACCTCAAGATTTTAAAAAGCCATCATAAGGGGTAGTAAAAACGGTTACAATCACTATACTGCATTGCAAATTGTGGTGACTTTGGTTTGGAATATAGTAGTATGTCAGCAACAGATACTGCTTACTCTAAATCAACATTCCTTTTTCTAACTTACTAAAGAATCTCAATTTTCTACAGGTATCCACCTATGCCTCATGTTACTTGGGGAGAGGTGACCCTCTCCTTGCCTCAGGGGCAAATATTAGTTGGGACAAACCAGTTATGATAGGTAGTCTCATCCTCATCTGCCAACCCTGCCCCACTGACCCAGAATTGGGTCCCATGACCAACATGGGAATATGAGAGCAGGGTTTTTTTTTGCTTTTTGGAAAGGTTTCCTTCTTTTTAAGACAAAGGTGCTAGAAGTAACGGCATCTTTGTGCTTCCATGTGGATGTAACATGAGCTGTGGTAGCTGTCTTGCAACCCTTGGGAGAGCTATCTGTATCAGTTTATTAGGGCTGCCATAACAATGTACCATGGACTGTGTGGCTTAAATAACAGAAATTTATTTGCTCACAGTTCTGAAGGCTGGAAGTCTAAGATCAAAGTGTTGGCAGGGTTGTTTCTCCTGAGGGCTCTCGCCTTGACTCTTCTCATTGTGTTCTCACATGGTCTTTTCCTGGTGCACGTGTGCACCTGTTGTCTCTTCTTGGGTGTCCAAATTTCCTCTTTTTATAAGGATACCAGTTAGATTGAAGTAAAACCCATTCTAATGACCTCCTTTCAACTTCATCATCTCTTTAAAGGCTCTATCTCTGAATAGTTATAGTCTGAGGTACTGGAGGTTAGGGCTTCAACATATGAATTTTAGGGAGAGGCAATTCAGCTTATAACACCACCCGTGGGACAAATGAGCTCGCTGACAATGGTAGAAAATATCAATGGAAAAAATCTGGGTCCTGGATATGAGATAATATATATCCTTATGCTGTGTAAGCAAGTTGAATATGCATTTTCTCTTACTTGAAATTGAAGACACATACCTTATATCTAAGAACCATGGAACAAACAAAAAACCATCAATGTCACTCCTCTTCCTAGACTGCAGAGTTTCACCAGTTAGTCTGTAATATTGAAAGAGCATCTGGAAGTTCTTCCAGTTGGAGAAATAGCTGCATGTGTTGAAGAACCTTCTCAAGTGGCAAGAAATCTTCCTCTTGTAGCACTCCCCAGGAAAGATTTGGTATTCTTTGGACCCAAAGACAATGCTTCAAGTTTTTCAAGCTGCGAAAAGACTCAAGATAGTTACATACAGATTTAAAGTGTGCCAATGGAAAGAATGTTGTATTCGGGAAATACTTAGTTTCTTTTATGTGCATTTTCCCCATGACAATGCATGAAATGTGAATATTAATATTTAGACAGCCCCTTAATGGTTAGATAGCTAGCAACCAGGCTCTGAATACTACAAGTAAAAAAAGTTCTACAGAAAGCTATTTCTTATAAATATTTTATTAAATGGCTAATGAAAAATAAATAGTCTGCATTTATCTAGTTATTGCACAAAACATTTTCATGCGCATTATTTTAGTGAATCAGTACACCAGGGTGGGATTTTTGTGGACTTATTTTGCATACCAAGAACTTACATTAAACTGTCCATTCAAATGAATAATAAGAGTAGGAGCCAGGAACCACAGGCAGATTTTCTGTCTCTAATAGGTAGAAATTCCAATTTGCAAAACAAATACATAAACAACAAAACAAAATATAATGCAACCATAAGCATATTTTTAAAGATTCTTTTATCAAATGACAGACATTTTTGCCAACTGGGAAAAATTAATATGGAAAAATGTTATTTGGCTTTAAAAGAAATGAAAGGTATAAAAGTAGAATCATGAAATTTCTAAAGTAAAAAATGTCTGGATTTGGGCAAGATGGCCCACTAGATGCAGCCAGGTAGAACTGCTGCCACTGAGGGACTGGGATGACTGGCACACTCCTAAAAGATCTTCAGAGGGAAGGCACTGACAGTGAATGGAGAAAAAAACACAGAAACTGGGCTGAAGGGGAAGAAGCTGGGAACCATGTATGGGGCTTCTGCACACCAGGACTCATTCTTGGCCCCCAATTACTCCAGGGGAATGGGCGAGTTGAACTGGCAGCAAACAACTCGCTCTAGCCATGAGCCTCTGGAATCCCAGCAAGAGGAAACCCCTCAACCACTAGGGACACTTGAGTTGACAGGGAGAGCTGCTTAGAGAAGTGGTAGGGGCAGCAGGCCAGCTGATGCAGAGCCTACAGGGCTTGCTGTAGGAGCATTTGTAGTAGAGTAGGGCCAGGGGTGCCCATCCCCCCAGGATCAACTTGCTCCCATAGGAGACTTTAGCCCTAGGGGAACTGTTGGAACAAAATTCTGCAGTGTTGTCTTGCCCTTCAGATGGGGTGGTGTGACCTGAGCACCCCTTGTTCCACTGGTTTCTTCTGGGTTCCCAGCCTGGCTGCACCTGTTTGCATTGCAGCCTCTGGTGCCCTGGGGGCCTGCATCATAGCTTCTGCACTGGTAGATCATTCCTGAACAGTGGACAGCTTCAGTAGGGCAGTCCTCACTGCCATACACCAGTCCGCCCACTCCCCCTTCCCACTGCAGCTTCCCCAGGGTCCATGGCCACCCCCACATTGCTTTGTCACCATGTGTGGTGGGGGGACACTTTGCCTTCCCTGCCCTACCAGGGCGCATGGATGTGTGGACCCTGCCAGCAGGAGTGCACTCTGCCTTCCCTCACCCACCATACTGCCATTGAAGTTGGAGCCTTGGCAAGCACAGAGCCCACTAGCCCCACCCCTGCACCAACACTGGGAGTGAAACTAGGCACACAGAACAATAGACCCTCCCCTGCCCTGAGCGGCCACAGAGGGTACACAAAGACCTGTGCCTGCCAGTGCCCCTCCTCTGTGCTAACACCACCAACAATGCAACCATGCATACAGTCACCAACAGGATGCCCCCTGCCCACACCAATCATACCACCTTTGCCACTGCTGTGAACACCTGCATGAAGGCAGGCACCCCAACATCCACTAGCATCCTGCGACAGCCGACGGGTGTGCACCCCACCACACTGCCACTGCTGCTGGCACATATGAATGAGAATGGATCGCACTGCCATCACCCTATGAAATGCTTTGTCTGGCAGCATGTATCAGAATGCAATCAACAGTGGCTGACAAGCACTTAGGCACCCCTGCCCCATGCAGTGGATTCCTAACCTCAAGGAACCAGAGAACAAAGTTAGGGCCTGTTACAAATCCTCCAGAGGTAGAGCACACAGTCTAGGAGTTGGGAGATGACTGTTGGTCCCCTAAAATCTTCCAAAAATGAATCCAGTAGACTGGACCCACCTTATACCACAAGCAAACCCTCAATGCCATCAAATAGGATAAAAGAAAAAAATCTAAAGGACAGCAACTTCAAAGATTGAAGGAACACCAGTCCAGAAACATGAGAAAGAACCAGCACAAGAAGCCTAACAACAAAGAGCCAGAGTGCCTTCTTTCCTCCAAACAACCACACTACCTCTCCAGCAAGGGTTCTGAACTGTGCTGAGATGGCCAAGATGACAGAAATAGAATTAAGAATATGGATAGGAACAAAGATCATTAAGATGCAGGAGTACATTGAAACCAAATCCAAGGAAGCTAAAATCACAATGAAACAATACAGAAGCTGACAAACAAAATAGCCAATATTAAAAAGAACTTAAACAACCTGACAGAGTGGAAAAATGCACTGCAAGAATTTCATAATGCAATCACAAGTATTAATAGCAGAATAGACCAAGCTGACGAAGAATCTCAGAGCTTGAAGACTGGCTTTCTAAAAATAAGACAATCAGGCAAGAATACAGAAAAAAGAATAAAGACACATAAACAAAACCTCCAAGAAATATGGCATTATGTAGAGGCCAAATCTATGACTCATTGGTGTCCCTGAAAGAGATGGGGAGAAGAGAATCAAATTGGAAAACACATTTCAAGATTTCAGTCATGAGAACTTCCCCAATCTAGCTAAAGAGGCCAACATTCAAATTCAGGAAATGTGGAGAACCCCAGTAAGTTACTTCACAAGAAAATCTTCATAATTATCAGATTCTCCAAGGTCAAAATGAAAGAAAAAATGTTAAAGGCAGGGTGAGAGAAAGATCAGGTCAGGTCACCTACAAAGGGAAGTCCATCAGACCAATAGTGGATTTTTTAGCAGAGACCCAACAAGACAGAAGAGATTGGAGGCCAATATTCAACATTAAAAAAAAAAAAGAAATTCCAACCAAGAATTTCCTATCCAGCCAAACTAAGCTTCATAAGCAAAGGAGAAATAAGATCCCTTTTCAGACAAGCAAATACTGAGGGAATTCATTAATACCAGACCTGCCTTACAAGAGCTTCCAAAGGAAGCATTAAATTTGAAAGACTAATCAGCCACTACAAAAACACACTTAAGTACACAGACCAATGACACTGTAAAGCAACCATACAAACAAGTCTGCATAATAACCAGCAAATATCACGATGACAGGATCAAATCCACACATATCCATACCAACTGTGAATGTAAATGGGCTAAATGCCCCAATTAAAAGGCACAGAGTGGCAAGCTGGATAAAAACACAAGACTCAATGGTATGCTGTCTTTAAGAGACCCATCTCACATGCAGTGACACCCATAGACTCAAAATAAAGGGATGGAAAAAGTCTACCAAGTAAATGATAAACAGTAAAAAGCAGAGGTTGGAATTCTAATTTCGGACAAAACAGACTTTAAACGAAGATTAAAAAAAAGACAAAGACATTACATAATGGTAAAGGGTTCAATTAAACAAGAAGACCTAACTATCCTAAATATATATTCCCCTAACAGAGGAGCACCCAGATTCATAAAGCAAGTTCTTAGATACCTACAAAGAGACTTAGATAACCACACAATATTAGTGGAAGGCATCAACACCACATTGACAGTATTCAACAGATACATCGAGACAGAAAATTAACAACTCAGCACTGGATCAAATGGGCCTGAGAGACATCCACAAAACTCTCCACTCAAAAACAAAAGAATATGCATTCTTCTTATCACCACATGGCACATACTCCAAAATTAACCACATAATGAGACATAAATCACTCCTCAGCAAATGCAAAAGAACTGAAATCATAACAACTACTCTCTTGGACCACAGTGCAATCAAATTAGAAATCATGACTAAGAAATTTACTCAAAAGCATATAATTAAATTGAAATTGAATAACCTGCTCCTGAATGACTTCTGGGTAAATAATTCAATTAAGGCAGAAATCAAAAAGTTCTTTGGAACTAATGAGAACAAATATACAACACATCAAAATCTCTGGACACAGTTAAGGAAGCGTTAAGAGGGAAATTTATAGCACTGAAAGCTTACATCAAAAAGTTAGAAAGATCTCAACTTAACAACCTAATATCACAATGAAAAAAACTAGAAAACCAAGAGCAAGCCAATCCCAAATATAGCAGAAGACAAGAAATAACCAAAATCAGAGATGGAGACATGAAAAACCATTCAAAAGATCAACAAATCCAGTAGGTTGTTTTTAAAAAATATTAATAAAATAGATCACTAGCTAGACTAATAAAAAAGAAACAAGAGAAGATCCAAACAAATACAATCAGAAACAACAAAGGGAATATTACCACTGACCCGACCCAGAAATACAAATAACCAACAGAGAATATTATGAACACCTCTATGGACACAAACTAGAAAATCCAGAAGAAATTAATAAATTCCTGGATATATATACCCTTCCAAGAGTGAACCAAGAAGAAACTGAATCCCTGAACAGACAAATAATGAGCTTTGAAATTTAATCAGTAGTAAGTAGCATATCAATCCAAAAATCTCAGGACCAGACAGATTCACAGCTGAATTCTAGCAGATGTACAAAGAAAAGCTGGCACCATTCCCGCTGAAACTATTCCAAAAATTGAGGAGGGGGGACTCCTCCCTAACTCATTCTATGAGGCTACGATCATCCTGATACCAAAACCTTGCAGAGACACAACAAAAAGAGAAAACTTCAGGCCAATATCCCTGATGAATATTAATGCAAAAATCTTCAAGAAAATACTTAACTAACTAAATCTGGCTGCGCATCAAAAACAATGCTAAAATCAAGTAGGCTTTATCTCTGGGATAAGGTTTAGTCAACTTATGTGAATCAATAAATGTGATTCATCACATAAACAGAACTAAAGACAAAAACCATGTGATCATCTCAATAGATGCAGAAAAGGCTTTTGATAAAATTCAACACTCCTTCATGTTTAAAGCTCTTAATAATAAGAGCCATCTATGACAAACCCACAGCCAACATCATACTGAATGGCCAATAGCTGGAAGCATTCCCCTTGAAAACCAGCACTAGAGAAGGATGCTTTCTGTCACTATTCCTATTCAACATAGCATTGGAAGTCCTGGCCAGAGCAATCAGGCAAGAGAAAGAAACAAAGGGCATCCAAATAGGAAGACAAGAAGTCAAAATATTCCTGTTCACAGATGACATAATTCTATATCTAGAAAACCCCATAGACTTGGCCCAAAAGCTCCTTAAGATCATAAACAATTTCAGCGAAGTCTCACGATACAAAATTAACATGTAAAAATCACTAGTATGCCTATACACCAACCACCATTATGCAGAGGGCCAAATCTGGAATGCAATCCCATTCACAGTTGCCATGAAAATAAAAAAATACCTATGACTATAGCTAACCAGGGAGGTGAAAGAGCTCTACAATGAGAACTAGAAAACACTGCTCAAAGAAATCAGAGATGACACAAACAAATGGAAAAACATTCCATGCTTATGTATAGAAAGAATCAATATCATTAAAATGGTCATGCTACCCAAAGCAATTTATAGATTCAATGCTATTCCCATCAAACTACCAAGGACATTCTTCACAGAACTAATGAAAACTATTTTAAAAGTCATATGGAACTGAAAAAAAGCCCAAATAGCTAAGGCAAAAAAAAAAAAAAAAAAAAAAAAAAAAAAAAAAAAAAGCTGGGGGCTTCATGTTACCAGACTTCAAACTATGCTACAGGGCTACAGTAACCAAAACAGCATAGTACTGGTACAAAAACAGATAAAGCAATGGAACTGAATAGAGGGCCCAGAAATAATGCCATATGCCTAAAACCATCTGACCTTTGACAAAGCTGACAAAAACAAACAATGGGGAAAGGACTCTCTATTACAATAGCAAATCCTGTTTAAATGCCCATTAATGGTAGATTGGATAGAGAAAATATGGTACATATATACCATAGAATACTATGTGGCCATAAAAAAGAATGAGATCATGTCCTTTGCAGAAACATGGAGAAAGCTGGAGGCCACTATCCATAGCAAGCTAACTCAGGAGTAGAAAACCAACAGTGCATATTCTCACTTACAAGTAGGAGCTGAATAATGAAAACAGATGGACACATAGTGAGGAACAACAAACACAGGGCCTACAGGAGGGTAGAGGGTAGAAGGAAGGAGACGATAAGGAAAAATAACTAATAAGTACTAGGCTTAATACCTGGATTGCTAAATAATCTGTATGACAAACCCCCATGACACAAGTTTACCTTTATAACAAATCTACACATGTACTCCTGAACTTAAAATAATTTAAGTAAAAAAAAATAAAAAATTTGAACTGAAAAATTCTCTGGATGTGATACATCAGGGAATATTTTAATTTTTTTTGAAAACTAATAATATAAGATATCTTAATAACATAAAGAGAAAAAAGACATTATAGACAGGGGAGCTAAAATAAGAATGATTACTGAACTGAATACAAGCTAGAAGGCTATAAAACGACTTATTTCATGTAACAGAAGAAAAATGGGCCAGGTGCAGTGGCTCATGCCTGTAATCTCAGCACTTTGGAAGGGAGGCTGAGGTGGGTGGATCACTTGAGGTCAGGATTTCAAGACCAGCCTGGCCAATATGGTGAAACCCTGTCTCTACTAAAAATACAAAAATTAGCCAGGCTTGATGGTGCATGCCTGTAGTCCTAGTTACTTGAGAGACTGAGGCACAAGAATCACCTGAACTTGGGAGGTGGAAGTTGCAACGAGCCAAGATTAAGCCACTGCACTCCAGCCTGGGAGACAAAGTGAGACTCCGTCTTAAAAAAAAAAGAAAAGAAAAAAAATTGGAAAACTCACAACTGTCAAACAATAATCAATAAGAAGCGATTAGATCTGGGACCGAAGATCTTATTAGAATTGTGATCAAAGAGTAAAACTCAATCATTAGAATTTTATTTGGTTCCCCTTCACAGGTACTATGTAGGAGGTACCAAAGAACCAGACATCTGTAAACTAAAATTTTATTTTTCTGTTCTCAACTAATTGTGCAACTGTCTTACTGTCAAATCTCTAAAATAGGTAGTCAAACTAAATCTTAGACTCTTCTAAGATTCTTTGAAATTGTGATGCGGAGTAGAAGCAAAAAATATCAAAATTAATGCCTCCTTATAGAGCATCCAAAAATGTTTTCTAACTGCATATTTGATGCAAATGTACCCAAAGAATTTATCGTATTATCCAGACAAATTATATTCAGGCATATATATGTATGTGTGTATATATGTGTGTGTATATATACATATAGATATATATGTTTTAACATTTGAAATGTAATTCATGACATTGGAACCATTTTTGTATTGAATTAGATGTAAAATAAATTGATACTGATTCCATTTTACAAAAAAGTTACCACATAGTTAAACTATAATAATTTCCATTGATGGAAATTAATGCCACTGAATTATGTAAAGCTGTAAAAAATATAGGCATGTTACTTTTGTTTTATTTCAGAACATATTTCTATACCAATGAGTAAATAATAATTTTATGTTTCTTTGTGGTAATCAGAAAAAAATGCATACTACTCTTTTATTTATGCGGATTTAATTACCATATTTACATATTTTCTGCCTTTTGATTGGTTCATACATCTGTTCTTAATGTTTCTATGAAAATTATATTAAAACCACAACGTCAAGGTTTTGATGAGTAGCTCAGAAGCAACCCAAATACAAGACAAACATTAGAACATAAAGCTTTTCATGGCTAGTGATGGAGTGGGGCCATTTATCATAGAGCCAAAAAAGCAAAAAATTAGAGATACATCAGCCTCCATGTTTGAGATTTTTAAAAATAGCTAAATGCTTCCAAATGTGCAAGTGTACCCAAAGCTACTTTAATTTTACTCTGTTTCTATACTAGGAATAAAAGTTTCCGAGGATAGAGTAATACTTTCTTATGAAAATTCCAAATGATCATACTAAATATCAGGTCAAAAATCCTGTTTAAAAGATATGAGATGGTAGTGATTTTCTTGCATGTGAGCAACATGAAAATATAAAGATAGATCTTAAGAACTATTCAATGAACACATCATAAACAGTGTGTTCAAAATTTAGAAAATATATTTGACTATCTTTTGAATTTAGGCTGATTCAGATAGTAACCTATCAAGAAAGAATGAACCAGTTTAAGAACCATGGAATAAGGGAATTAAGTAAGATGTAAATTGGAAATTATAGATAGCACTGATTGCTTAATGCTGAAATAATCAGGAATACAAATTTATCCTGTGTCTTCTTGAGTGGTTCAAGTGCTTCTCCCAGATGGAACACTGAAGTGCCATCCTTTAGCTTCACATCGCTAATATGTGGAGATTCAAGTAGCCAGGTACAATAGACTCAAATACCATTATTCTGTTATTCTAAGATACATAATCTAAATACAGAATAATAAAGCAAATGAAATCTCATTATAACTTTCAATTATAAGATTCTTGGTCATTGTTTGATTTTGTTTTGTTTTATTTTGATACTGAGACAAAATTATAACTAATATAAGCACCAAGTCAACAGGAAACTGAGTATTCACTAAGAATGGCTACCACTCCCTAGTCACCTTTCTACCATCACCATTCCAAAATTAGTTAAATCAAGAAAGAAAAGATAAAAGGGAAAAAGGATTTATTGTTTATCAGTTCTTATTCCCTATCCTTTCCTGTTTAATACAAATGGTATTAGACACCTGGAAATTTTTTTAAAAAATACATAAAGAAGGATATGATTGTATGAATTGGTTCTACCACTTTGGAGAGCAATTTGGCTCAATGACAAATATCTCCAAAACATTATATTGAGAGAAAAAAATTGACAGCATATTAAATCTTATTATTGGGTACATACCAATATAAGAATAAAACATGCATGTAAACAATAAACATGAAATCAGAATGGTGTTTATGTTGGGGAGGAAAAGAGGAGTAGAATATCCAGAGAGAGAAAAACACAGAAATATTTTATTATGTTTATAATGATTAATATTTTTATACCAAGTGTTAGGGGTGTTTATTACAGTACTATTTTACATTTTGGCATTTCTAAAATATTCCATAATAAAGTTTGAAGAAAGCAAGACTATTTAGCTAGAAGCTAGAAGAGTGATTTAGTTTTTATGTGAAGCATGAGAACTAGCTGTTTTCTGCCTCCATAAATAGAATTGGAAATTTAGGCTAACTACAAAGTTTACTTTCCCACTTTAGTGAGTTCTTATAGGTTGCAAAGAAAATTTATGTGGCTTTCTGTGAACATCGTGATGATGAGGCTGGATTCTTATCTTTCTTAAGGAGCTTGGGTGGTCCTGGTTTAAAGTGGGCGACATCGCCCCTCTGCTCCTCTCTGACTTTTTAGTTCTTATTGAGAGATTACAATCATTTAAGATGAGTAAGCAGAAAAGGGAGGAAAGAACATGTATGAGTATAAATATCAGAGATTAAAGCCCCCAAATGAGGCCAGATAATAAACATCAGAGAAATGGTCTCTTTCATTTTTGTCCTTTATTGTAGCACATTTCTAAGCCGACTAGATTTATCTTCAATTTTCATTTCATTCAATGTTTTGAATCTTTTTTTTATTGTAGAGGCAGTCTCCTGGAAAAAGACCTTAAAAATATCCCCAAATATTCAGCCAAATGACAGAGTCAGTTGGAAAGAGCGCAGTCATTCACTTTTCCATTTCTGTGTCCAGTTGAGATTGTTGCAGGCAATGCCCGTGTTCATTATCTCTTTTACTGAGACAAGATTTAACCTCACACAACATCTGGAAATATCAGACCTTTTACTTTCTGGTATTTCTGGATGAGGGACCACATGCACAGACTCTATTTTGTAAGTACTGTATAGGAAGAGCAAGCATTTTTTCAATACCATTTATCAATTGTTAATGCTTAAATTTCTGTTTTGGTGTGACATTTCTGAAATTCAGCCTCTTCTGTTACATGTTTAGAAATCAATGTGCATGTTTATATGGACAGGATGGAGTTTGTTTTATTTCTTACCCCCTGAATATTTGCTCACTAGGTCTGCTAGGGGACCTGCCAGTTAGAGAAAATGGCCATTATGAAACTAAGGTTTTTTGCATTAATTCGTTATGCAGTATAGACATATTTCCCAGAAAATCAATTTTGCCAACCCGGAAATAATGCAAGCGCCATGACTGCCAGGATTTTTGTCTGTTGTGTGTGTGGCTTTTTTATTCCCACTAGATATAAACAAAAATTGTTTTGACTTCTCAGTAATGAATGTTTAACTTAAATGGTAAGGGATGAAGTCATTTTTTTAATGTTAGTGGAAGTTGGAAAATCCAGAAGTGCCTATCATATAATCTCAGTTATTTCTACAATAGTACGAACTTTGCCGTTTTCTTGTGTCTTGTACACACACACACCCCCACACACATATCTGCTAAGGAGAAAAATAACATATAGCATGAACCAGGTTATTCAATAACAATCTGGAAAATTTCTAACTTCTTTATGCTTGGTCTTCCAAAATATTAGCTATGTATTTATTCCTGATACTATTCTGTTTCAATATGCTTCTCAATGGGTTTGGCTTAATCCACGTGTATATGCAGTGCAGTTAAATGGTAGAGACATTTTAAGGCTTTTTCTAAATTTCTTTCCCAGACATTAAGACTTCGGGTTCATAAGTGAGCTTCATTCCTCTCTGTCTCCAGCATGATAACAGTAGGATGATACTCAAGACCACACAAAGAAGAATCCAAGAGAAGAACTAGAGAGAAACAACACAAGCATGAGATCCCAGTTGACTGGGGAGGTGGCAGTAATGTGGATTGGACTCTGGAAGGTCTGAGTCTTAATTCCGCATTTGTCAGAAGTCAGTTGATGAACTGGGAAGTTACTTAGCTCAAGGAGTTTACTCTTCCTCTGTATAAAGTTTGGGAATAAATAGTCTGAGGTTCTTATAAGTTCTCAAATTCTGTGAGCCTATTTCTACTCCACTTTTATAAAAAAAATAGAAGTTATCCAAAGCAAAATGTTGCCTTTTTTTAAGACACTTTTTCTTACTTTTTTTTTAAAATCAGCTGTCCTTCAGGTTTTTTAAAAATCTGTCAAAATTATTTTTAGTTTTAGTAAAAAATAAAACTTTAACTTCCAAATTTTAAGAAATTCTTATTTGTAGAATCCCAAATCAAAATTTCCTGAGATTCTTTAGTTTATTTCTTTTCTTATTTATTATTAAATCATTTTTTACAAGATGCAAATATTCTACAGCCTGTTCTTTTAAATTTGTTTGTGTAATTGTTCAGCATGTTCAGCTTATTAACTGCTAGGAATAAGGCTGTCATTCATTTTGATCAATAAAACAAGTATCTGTACTTTGGAGGAATAATGTATCCAAAACAATCAACAAGGGGGCACTTGTCAACCTTTTAGCTTTGGTTAAAAGAAAAAAAGTAGACTCATAACACACCACTCTTGACCACAGTGATCTTTCCCCTGAGCTGCAACGATTGTGAGGCATATTTTGTGAAAGCAACTCGTATGCTCTCCTCCAGTGGTTGCCATCTACACTTCAATGTCCTAGTCCTCCAGCACACTGAGATGCACCCCTACTCTCGTGTTCCTCTAGAAAAATTGTTATTATAAAAACAAAATGGACTATGAAAAATAGCCTCTTTGAACACAAATTAATTTGGAGTAGACTTTATATAGTTATGAGTCAATTTTTCTTCCACAGCAAAACACAATTCCCTTTAAAATATAAACAATTGGTGGATTTTATAATAATTTTAAATCCAAAACCAAGTAATACCTTTGTACATATATATGTGTTATTTACACATGTATATAGTATGTATATGTTATTTACATGCTATTTACACACAAAGAAAGAGAGAGAGATTTTAAGAAATGAAGGAATGGCTCATAAAATTGCCGGGGCTGGCGAGACCAAAATCTGCAGGACAGGCTGCAGGCTGAAGACCTAGGGAAGTGTTAATGCTGCAGCTCCATTCTGAATGCAGTCTGAAGGCAGAATCCCCATTTCATTAGGGGACTTCAGTATTTTTCTTTTTCTTTTTTTTCTTTATACGTTAAGTTTTAGGGTACATGTGCACAATGTGCAGGTTTGTTACGTATGTATACATGTGCCATGTTGGTGTGCTGCACCCATTAACTCGTCATTTACATTAGGTATATCTCCTAATGCTCTCCCTCCCCGCTCCCCCCACCCCACAACAGACCCCGGTGTGTGATGTTCCCCTTCCTGTATCCATGTGTTCTCATTGTTCAATTCCCACCTATGAGTGAGAACATGTGGTGTTTGGTTTTTTGTCCTTGCAATAGTTTGCTGAGAATGATGGTAGCCATAAAAAATGATGAGTTCATGTCCTTTGTAGGGACATGGATGAAGCTGGAAACCATCATTCTCAGCAAACCATCATTCTCAGTATTTTTCTTTTAAGGCCTTCAAGTGATTAGATGAGGCCCACATACATTAGGGTGGGTAATCTGCTTTACTGCGCTCTATTGATGTAAATGGTAACTTGATCTAAGAAATACCTTCACAGAAACATTTAAACTCTGTTTGACCAAATATCTGAGTACTGTGAGTTGACACATAAAATTAACCATCACAGTGCTCAAGCTAAATAACATTATTCTTTGCTAATTTAAGAAATAAACTGGCCAGTCACAGTGGCTCATGCCTGTAATCCCAGCACTTTGGGAGGCTGAGGCGGGTGGATCACGAGGTCAGGAGTTCAAGACCAGCCTGGCCAACGTGGTGAAACTTCATCTCTACTAAAAATACAAAAATTAGCCGGGCATGGTGGTGCCTGTAATCCCAGGTACTTGGGAGGCTGAGGCAGGACTCCAGCCTAGTCAACAGAGTGAGACTCTGTCTCAAATTAAAAAAAAAAAAAAAAATAGAAAGAAAGAAAAGAAAGAAACTAACACATCCAGCAAACGTCAGTGTGGTACAGAATCTATGGGTGGTTTAGGAAATAGTTACCAGAATGAAACTTTTCTCCTCCACACATTAAGCATTTGCTCTAGCACATTCTATAAACATTTGTAATTCTGAAATGTTTTTCATGAATTCTGAAACAAGAATTTTGAAGGAGCATATGTCTTCTGGAATAATTTTTCAACACTGGAAATACTGATTTACTTATGCTATATGTGAGGAAGTTCCTAGAAATGCACCTTTAACTGTAAGTGTTCAAGGGCTGAGGGAGAGATGGGCTTTTTACATTGTATATTCCTTGATTCTAACTCAATTAATTTAAAATGCAGGGAGTTTAGTGTGTTAATAAAAGGGATTTCAGGTGTTATGGGAATAGAGTAAAATGATAGCCAGCCTGTGAGGGAGGGAACAGGGGAAGGAGGCTGTCCAGGGACCTGCACATCTGAGCTGAGAAACTGTAAATAACATGGTGGTTATTAAAGTGGCTCATGAGTTAGGTCAGCTAGGCTCAGATCCGTGCTCTGGTACTAAACAATTGTGTCTTCAGAAATTTATTTAATTTTTCTAGTACTCTGTCTTCTCATCTATAAACATACAGTTTCCAAAGTGTAGAAGGATTAAATATGAAAAGTACACCTAACGTACCTCACGCCTTGTAGTCAGTGGCACATAGTGATTAATATTATTAATTATTATTATTATTGTCACCAGATAGAAGATGAGGGACTAAAATGAGCATGTGCTAGTTACACTGATTTGTTTTCAGTGTCTACATGGGATTGGATATAGGTGTCAGAAGACATAATCGAATCGTAAAAGAAGAAGAAAAAAGGAAATGATGATTTTCTGAAATCATTGTACATTTTAATGTGTTTAAAATGTAAAGTAGGAAGGATGTTTTTGTAAGAGACTATTCTGTAAGATGTAACTTTAGGCAAAATGCAATTGCTTTTAATAATTTATGATAGGAGATTTAAATGTTCCAGTTAATATATCTCTTTTAGATAGTCACCTGGAAAGTAGCATTTTTATTCTAGAGATGCCTCCATTGACCACAATGTTTTTATGTCATCAATTTTTCTGTTTGTATTGTTTCATTAGATTATGTCTTTTATGTTTCTTCGGTGTCAGGAAATTGTTTACTTTTAAATGCAATTCTGAATTTTGCAAGCTAAAAAACCAGCTGGAAACAAATAGAGTGAACAATATGGATTATGTATTTTTTTAGTTTTTAGTTTTTGGTCATGTGGCTTGGTTCTGATTTCAAGGAGTGGCTGAAAAATTAAGCAGGAAAGCAATTTTCAAGGAAGTTTAAAAAACATTTTGTGATAGAATAGTTGGAATATGTCTTTAATATCAAAATGTAACAAACTGGAAGATACATAATAAATACCCCTTGTTTTGTTTTTAAAATAATAATTTCATTAATTTATATAGAAACAAACATCCTTTTATTCCTTTTTATTGAATATATACGATTTAAGTAACATTACTCATGGCAAAACGCTAATGGCCAAACCAGAACCCTAAATCCAGCAGCAAAAAAAATTCCACCTATGCATGTGCCTTTTCCTTTCTCACACAAACTTATACTTTATTGACATTGAAAAGATATAATATTAAATTAGAATGGACTTATTATTTTTATATGCACAAAGTGTGGCAGCCTTTGCCTATGTCTAACATATTGGAAACATAGTTAATAGGAGAATGAGCCCTGGACCAGAAGCCAGAACACCCAATTCCGGCCCTTGCTCTACGCATCTCAGAGTTATCAAGAGCAAGATGCTTAACCTCTTGATGCCTCAGTTTACTCATCTATAAAACCTGGCTAACAATATATATCATCATTCCCTCCAAAAGTTG
The DNA here is from genome assembly GCF_029289425.2 of Pan paniscus. NCBI lineage: Eukaryota > Metazoa > Chordata > Mammalia > Primates > Hominidae > Pan > Pan paniscus. The sequence continues at coordinate 155,765,021 of NC_073254.2, forward strand.
TCATAAAAATTAAATGTAGTTGTACATTTTGAAAGTCTGAAAAATGTAAAATACCAACCGAATGCTAGGTACTGCAATATATGTTCTTGATACAATTTCCTGGGAAAAAAGAGTCCCAACTAACAAATGCATTTTATAAGCCCCTTTATTTCTAAAATTAAGTAGATAAATTATATCCCAGTTATTTTAGTTTGTTTTCTCTTTGTCATCACATGTGTAAAAAGTTGACCTGTTTTAACTGTAGTTAAAGATACAAAAAGCTCAGGTTTTTTGCCACACCCTTTTTGAATGTAGTAAAATGCAGAGGCCACTCACACTATCAAACCAATTCTGTAGGTTGAAATAGTGGTCTACACTAATTAGGTGTGTCAACGTAGAGAGAAAGTCTGTATGCTCTGAAGCCTATCTATTCATGGAGTATTATCTATTTTACCCACAAACAGGAATTTCCCCACAATGTACTGTCATCACAGAGCAATTAAATATATGGTTTGCATACTTCTCAATGGTAAATATTTTGCCTGGTTCATAAGGTCATATATCATGCATTTGTTTCTATTTCTGGCTACAAGAGATGGATATAATAATTATATTCAATAAGACTGGAATGTAATCCCACCTATGGTAATTTTTTTTCAAAACACATACATACATATATATTTTTAGGAGAGTTATTTTATTAAAATAACAAAATTTAGAAATCAGTAATTTTTTTTTCTTTTTGAGACAGAGTCTCGCTCTGTCGCCCAGGCTGGAGTGCAGTGGCGTAATCTCAGCTCACTGCAACCTTCACCTCCCGGTTCAAGCAATTCTCCTGCCTCAGCCTCCTGAGTAGCTGGGATTACAGGTGCACACCACCAAGCCCAGCTAATTTTTTTGTATTTTTGGTAGAGACAGGGTTTCACCATGCTGGTCAGGCTGGTCTCGAATTCCTGACCTCGTGATCCGCCCACCTTGACCTCCCAAAGTGCTGGGATTACAAGCATGAGCCAGATAATTTATTTTTAAATATCAAATTTATAGCCAGAAATTTGGGTTTTGGTTTGCGGTGCTTACCTGTCCTGAATTATAGTAGAAGCAAAATAAAATATTAGCATGTTTTAACCTATTTATTTGTTCTCTCAAAATAACATATTTTGAAGAACATCTATCACCCTGCTAACTAATGCTTAATTATTCATTAATAGAAATTCTTTATAACTTGAACTTTGTTGACTAATTATTCGGACTACGAAACTCCACCAAATATTCTCATTAATGTAACTCATGTTTTGGATGTAATAAAAATAGGGAATTCTGTAATTATCCCAGGTGCTATTAACATTTGTTGAACATGCAGAGCAAGGGGACTACAGACTTCTGCCAACACAAAGACAAGAGAAATTTGCTTTAGCAAATTTGCCTTCTATTTCTTTATTCAATCTGATTGAGTATGGTAGCAAGACAAAGACTTTTTTTCTGTTTCTGGTGAATTAATTGCATTGTTAGTGTTTCAGAACCATATGAAACAATTTCCCTTTGAATTAATATAAATGAGAAAATGTACCACAGTCTCTTTGTATCTTTTGTTGTTTCTCCTTTAGAGCCCAATGTTTCATGGCAGTCGAGTTTCTGGAATTATAAAAAGTATAAAATTATTTTTAAAACAGTAAAAAAGATTGTGTATACAAAAATAATTCTTCTAAACCCATTAAAAATAGAATTACCTTTCTCTCAGAACTAATAAGCAAATAAAACTAGCTGAGATTACAATCACTCGATGTAAAAATTCTAATCTTACATGATTCGAAGACAAATATTTTTCCCAAAGGCATAACAATAAGCATATCCAAATGTTCTTTCCAGCAGAGAAGAATGAAATAAAGCTACACTCTATAAACTTCAGTGCACGATGTGTCAACTCAAGGATTAGTGTGTATTTCAGAAAATAATATTGAAATTCGTGTTTTTATTACTTAGAAAAATTCACTTCTGTAAGTCAAATTTATTCATATCTTTTTATTTGTTTATTAAACGCTAAAAGACTTCACATTAACATCATCACAAATATTTAGCCAAGAATGCCAGCTGTTGATTATGGGCCTATGACAGAGGACTTGGCATATTTCCAATCAGATGCTTCTACTGTATCCCAAACAGAGCATTTTAAAATACAGTGCTTCTCTGCTAACGGATGTTAAATTTTCAAATGAGCATATTTGGGAGAATGCATCTAGGTATTGACACAAAACCACCAGACATGGGCATTGACATACAGCTGAGAGGCAAGGACATCTCCTAATGATATGGCACTGCCAAAAGCCAGAGAAGATGGGAGTTGCACACATACAAACTCCCATATATTCATGTCCAGAACAGTGATAGCTCATATTTCTCAGTATTTGCCCTGTCTAGCTAAGTGATTTATATTGACTAGCTCATTTAATCCTTTGAAGCAGAAACTATTCTTCTCACCATTTTAGAGATGAAAAAACTGATGGCACAGAGATGTCACATTATTTGTCCAAGTTCCCAAAGCCATTTTAACTTCTAAGCCCACACTTTAAATCACTATGCTATGCAGTGCTATCTCACACACACTGGAATTCAGACACAGGGAAAAAAGATCCCAGTGAGACAATTGCAGCATCAGATTAGGCATATGGTACTTCGAGAGTGCCTTGTCTAGCATGAAGTCAGAAAACAAGTTGAGTGGCCTTTATCGCTCTGAGTCTTCCGTCTTTTGTTTAAGCATCACTGTGCCCAGAGTTGGCATTTATCATATGGCTACATTTAACTAAATAAAAATATCATCCTTTTTCAACATATGAAAATCCCCAAACTTCAAAGTTGACTCCAAAATGTGCTTGTTTTTAAAAATTGGCACTCAAGTATTTAGGGATAAAGGCTCTTTATGTCGGCAACTTATTCTCAAACAAGTCAGAAAAATCACTCATACACACATACACACACACACGCACACACACACACAAAGAAAATCTGATAAAATATTAATTTGGGAATCTAAATGAAAGTATAGGATAATTCTTTGTGCTGTATTTGTACTTTTTCTGTAAAGTCTAAAATTAAAAAGCTGCCTGGAGATTCGAATAGTCAAAAAAAAATTTATTGAGAAACAGCAATAGGAAAATTAAGGATACAAATATATCCAGATTGGCGTGTCCAAAATAAAACATTACTCATTTTTTTCCGGCATATGTAGAAGACTGCTTAACACCCCCTATCTTTTTTGCAATATAGACTAGAAGAGAAATTAAGACCTAGATTATGTTTTCCTTTCTACCTAAGGCCTCTATTTCGGTTCTAGCTTTCTATTTGTGGGGTTTTTTCCCCTTCTAGGTCACACAATCTCCTTTCTACAAGACTGAGTTGCATTTGAAAGTTTTAACAGATAAACAAATTAGAATGCAATAAAATAGCCCTAATATCCACAAAAGAAATATAATAGATTCACCTTTCTACATTGAGGCTAAAATTGAATTTCAAGGCATTAGGTGAATTAGTGTATAGCCAAAACTATCCTAGAATAACCTTTACATAGCCCATCAAGTAGGGGATCATTGTTTTGTATAGTAATGATTATGCACAGTAAATTTTGACAACCGCTAACCTGAACAAAAGGAACAAAATAAAAACTTACATGCAAATGTCTAAGCATTCAAATGATTTTGCTTTTAAGATAATTATCAAATCCTCAGCAGTATAAGGTGAGGAATAGGGGGGCAGTGAGAAGAAAATTTTAAGTGATTTTGCTTGATGTGAACTTTATTCCATTTGGTTTCATGTTAACATAATATATGTAAGTAGATTTGTTTGTCAGGGTTAAATAAGAGTACAGAGATAAATTCTGCTTCCAGCCATGAGGAAGGAACTCACATCATGGTAGGCCTTCTGTCACAAGCCATTGTAAAAGAGGACAAAATGTGTGAAATCACTGCTTTTAGACATTCAGCAAAAGGCACCACGTGACTATGATCCCTGAAAGAAGGGCAAAAACATGAGATGAGTCCTGTAATTGTACCAGCTTTCTGCCTGGTGTCACTTCCTAGGCTGTGGTTCAGAGATGGTGCCCAAACCAACACAGCAGTGCCACAGAGCAGAGGAGACAGAGATTAGAATTCAGGGCCAGTGAGGTGACTGGAATTTGTATTGCAGGATCAAGAGAGAAGCGAGCTGAGCAGAGGAGGAGTTCCAAAAATCTGCATAGAGGTCCCTTTGAGTCTTTGAATAGCAAGCTGTTTATATTCAGATTGAAACTCTCTGAGGCAGGACAAAGTATAACTATTAGGAAGAGAACAAACACAGAAGAACTGTGAGTTGAGCTCTCAGAGCTAGACAGAGTGTGGAGATATTTGCATTCTGACTTGCCAAAGTGAAAGCACCTTACTAAACACTGTAGGTACAATATTGCTATAGTTTGGAGCTTTGTCCCCTCCAAACCTCACGTTAAAATTTGATCCTCAATGTTAGAGGTGGGGCCTAATGGGAAGTGTTTGGATCGTGGGGGCTGATCTCCACTAAAAAGATTAATGCCTTCCCTGGGGGCAAGGTGAGTGAGTTCTAATTCTATTAGTTCCCGTGAGAGCTGCTTATTAAAAAGAGCCTGGTACCTCCCTCCTCTCTCTCTCTCTCTTGCTTCCTCTCTCACCGTGTGATATCTGCACATGCCAGCTCCCCTTCACCTTCTGCCATTAATGGAAGCAGCCTGAGACTTTCATCAGATACTAAATCTTCCAGCCAGCAGAATTATGATCCAAATAAACCTTTTTTCTTTACAAATACCTAGTTCCTAGTATTCATTTATAACAACACAAATGAACTAAGACAAGCGACACAAATGGACTAAGACAAGTAGAAACTCCACACAGGCCATACCTTAGAAGTAGGGCTAATCTAGTCCTACAAGAAAGGTTATTCTTGACCTACCTTAACAACAAGACTTGAAAGTATCAAGCTCATCTACAAGTAAGTTAACTGCCTGTGGGAAAAAAACTTAACACTCTTATTAAGGAAGATGATAGAAATCCAGTCAACAATGAAGTATCCATAATGTTTAATGTATAATTTTAAAATGACCAGTCATGCAAAGAAGCAGGAAAACATGATCCATTGCCAGAATAATAGTCAGTCACTCAATAAGAACAGACCCAGAAATGACACAGATAATGAAATTAATAGACTTGTCTTTAAAATAACTACTATAAAAATATTCAGGAATTTAAAGAGAGAAGACAACGAAAAATAGAAAATCTCAAGTGGGAAACAAACTATAATAAGAAATACTAGAGATAACCAGAAATTTAAAATTCACCAAATAAGCTTATCAGCAGATTAAATACTGCAGAAAAAACTATCAGTAAACTTGAAAATAGAGCAATTTGGAAATTACCCAAACTGAAGCACAGAAAGAAAAAACAGCTGAAAAATAGTAATGGATTCTCAGTAACTTATGGTAGAATTGCAAGCAGATTTAAGAAGTTAAACAATACCTAAGCAGGAATAACACAAAGAAGACCATACCAGGGCCTATTAATTAGGGTTCCATCAGGTAAGTGGAACGACTATAAGTGATGTACAGTCAGGGATTTATTTTGAGGATTAGACCTTAGGCAATTGTAGAAGCTTCTTAAGTGGTCTATATAAGGCTATCAACTCTGTGCTAACATTAGGACTGAAGTCACCAAGGAAATATAGACATTAATTAAGGGGGATCCAAGAGTGAGCCCTGAGGGAACTTGTGGGGGAAAAGTGAAATCTATAAGGCAAAACTAGAACCCACGAGAACAAATAGGAACATGTATTTGTCCCACTCCCTCCAATCTTGATAATGTAAGTGAACTGAAAACAAAGCTGGCACTCTTCCCTGTGAAACTATACATGACTTGGCCTGGGATTCAAAGATCTAACAAAGTATTTCTGGTTAGAAAAACTAAGCCCAGGTTTTGCTCCCCATTACCAGTGAGGTAAACCAGTAGATCAGTAACAGTATGCATGAGCTACAACAGTACCTCGCCCCGTGCCAACCTTCGCAGTGTTAAAGACCAGCTGTTACTTCACTTCTACCTTCCCAATCTCACACAAGTTTCTGTTGTGACCCATCGTAAACTAGAATGATACAGTGAAAGGATTCCTGAGAAACATTCCAGTTTAGCTATACTGAACTGTTGCCACAGTCCACCCCCTTACAACTTGGCACTCCCATATACACCTTTCAACAATACTTAACTTCTAAATGAAGACAGTAGTAAAATTATCTTTTTGCATAGCACAATACTGATATATACTAAAATACTGATATATAACTAAAAACATGCTAAAACTCTCTGAAAAGATGATACAAAATCCCTTTATTCAATTTTGGTTAATGTTTATTTTTCTTCTAATCGAATCACACTCCCCCTAAGATATATTATAACTTAAATACTGAAATATAAGCTCAGTTACTATTAATACTTCCTATGTTATATGTTAGGGAGATGGAGGGAGGGAAAAGATAGTTGGATGGAGAAAAAAATGTATAAATATCTTCATATAAAAATAAGAAAGAAATTCTCAAATATTATGGTGTTCATTTCTGCAGCTGGTGACATGATTTCAGTTAATATTTGTTACTTCAGTCTTCTACTACCCACTCCTATTCCCTTTGTCTTCAGTAAGCACTTTGCCTGGTCATAATTCTTTGCCTAATGGGGTAAAACAAGCCTTCATCCCTGAAGTGAGATAAACTGCTAATGGCCCAGCCATTTGCAGTTTTGCTGTAGTTTTTCTTTGACTCATCACAGAGCATGGAAGTATTAAGATGTGTCCCAAGATATTTTGTGAATTACAAACACATTCCTCCTTACCACAATAGTGCAGTCAAAACTTAATTTCCTCTTGATGGTCAAAATCAGTCATTGCAGTCAGTATAACCTCCCCTTCTCTGCCCATTGATTTACCACCATGAGAATCCCTAAGTGGTCATATGACAGCGTCAAATTTTCATGTAATAGAACTATTGCTATGTCCCCTGGTGGAAGCATTCCTCTCTTGAGAACTAAGACCTCTAGACAAGATGAGCCAAGGTTGCATAGATAAGAAGCAATAATTTTGTTAGTAATGGATTAGGGGTAAGCAAGGAGATAAGCCATTCACTTTCATTTCCACTTCTTGATTCCCAGATCTGTGTAATGAGAGAAAAACACTACAAATTGGACACAGATTCAGAGCATATGCTCTATTTTGGATGACATTACTCAAGCCCTACAAAGTGTTGCCATGCATCTGGCACCATAATTTAGTCTTCAAAAGGCCATTCTATCAGACCAGCTGCTTCAGAGTGATGGAGAACATAATAATACAAGTGACGTCCATGTTCACAGGGCCATTGCTGCATTTTGTTAGCTGTAGAATGAGTTTCCTGGTTAGAAGCAATGCTGTGTGGAATACCATGTTGGTGAGTAGGGCATTTTGTAAATCCACAGAGGGTGATTTTGGCAGAAGCATTGTAGGCAGAAAAGGCAAATGCATATCTAGAATGAGTTTCCATTGCAATGAGAACAAAGCATTCCCCCTTTTATGTTAGAAATAATTAACCTACTTGCTACCAAGTCACAAGCTGATCCTCCTGGGGGCTCAGTATCCATCTCAGGTAGCAGGTTGGGCACTCAGCAGTGGCAGTTGTCAGATCAGCTTTGATGAGTGGAAGTGAACATTGCTTAGCCCACGCATAGCTTCCTTCACTGCTGCCCATGACCACTTTGTTTATGAGCCAATCGGACAAAGATAGATGTAGCTGCAGAAACAAGTTCATTTATGTCCATAGAATGGACCACTATGCCCACTTATTCATCTGAAGTGGCTCTTTGGTGAGCCTTGATATCGGACACAAATATCTTCATGATCTATGCCTGATGTGATCTATGCCAAGATTCACATACATCTTTCCAGACCTCATTATCACCAAGTCACCAGTCATGTTCCTTTTAATTGAGAATCATTCAGCCAAACTCTTAGCCACACCGTTTAAACTAGTGGATATCTGACCTTATCTCTTCCTCCAGATAAAACTTTACCCATGGATTACAACAGGCAAAAATATATTTTTTTGTGTTTTAATCAGTGCTATAAAACCAGGAAATAAAATAAATTAAAAACATAAATGTTGGAAAGAAAAAAAGTGTACTGTCTTTATTCAAACATAACATGGTTGTGTATGGTAGAAACTATAAATATCTAAAAAATATACTACTAGAGCTCATACATGATTTTAACAATGCCACAGACATAGGTTAACATTAAAATAACTATTGAATTTCTATACACTAGCAAAGAATGGGAAAACTAAATAAAAAATCCAATACAATTTAAAATAGTATCAATGGACACAAAATACTTGGAAAACTTAAATAAAATATGTCTAAGATCTGTATGCTGAGAATAAAAAACATTGCTGGAAGAAATTAAAGAATATTTAAATAAATAGAAATATATACCATTTTCATGGATTTGAAGACTCAATATTTTTAAGATGCATTTTTTTTTTCTAAATTGATCTGTAGAGTCAAAGTATTCCCAAACAAAATCTTAGGTGTATTTTTATTTTGGTAGAAATTGACAAGATGATTTTAACATGTATATGAAAAGACCAAGGCTGGGCACAGTGGCTCATGCCAGTATTCCCAGCACTTTGGGAGGCTGAGGCAGGTGGATCACCTGAGGTCAGGAGTTCAAGACAAGCCTAGCCAACATGGCAAAACCCCAACTCTACTAAAAATACAAAAAAAAATTAGCCGGGCGTGGTAGCACGTGCCTGTAATCCCAGCTACTCGGGAGGCTGAGGCAAGAGAATCGCTTGAACCTGGGAGGCGGAGATTGCAGTGAGCCAAGATCATGCCACTGCGCTCCAGCCTGGGTAACAGAGTGAGACTCTATCTCAAAAAAAGAAAGAAAAGAAAAGACCGACTACTCAGAATAGCCAAAATTATCTTGAAATAGAAAAATACTTTGTAGTACTTATATCACTTGATTTCAAAACTTATTATAATCAAGATGGCATGATATGATGTAAAGATAGATTAATAGTTGAACAAAAGCGTTAGTGAGTCCAGAAACTGAACCACATTTACCCAGTCACTTGATCATTTTTTAAATGAGTCATCAACATAAGTTAATAGGGGGAAGAAAAGTCTTTTTGACAAAAGGTTCTGTAAAAAATGACTACTTATAAGAAAAAAGTTGCACCTCAAACTCTGCACCATTCATAAAAATTAATTCAAGAAAGATCATAGTCCTGAATGTAAAAGATAAAATTCTAAAACCTCTTGAAGAAAACATAGAGGATTATTTTTGCAACCCTGTGAGAGACAATCCCAGGCCCTGAACTGTGGGTTTCCATGTCTGTTTTTGCATTGCCCAATTTTAGCAAAATTTCTGTCAAATTTGTTTAACCAGAATCTCTCACCCTTCATATCTGATCATTGTCAATATTAGACCAAATTCCTTATCTCCCACCACCTCCCAGGTGATATCTGATTACTCTGGCCTGACTTCAGCAAGAATCCTGTTAAGCTGATTTAACCAGAATCCCTTCTTACTCCTCATGTTTCCTCTTAGTAATTTTCCATCCACTGCCCCAACTTGCTTCTTGTCTATAAATGCTCACTTGTCTTTGCTGGACTTTCAGAGGCTGGAAGTCCAAGATCAAGTTGTGAGCAGGATTGGTTTAGGGGCTGGACATGGAGAATGTGCCAGTACAATGGTCTCTGATGTCCCTTTTTATAAGGACACTAATCCTGTTTGATGAGAGCCTGTCACCATTATGACCTCGCTTAACCTTAATTTCTTCCTTAGAGGTCTCATCTCCAAACAACCACACAGGGGATTAGGGCTTCAACATATGAATTTTGGGGAGATACAAACATTTTGTCCATAGCAGTCATAAAAATGTCAGTTTGGATTAACTCTAAAATAAATAATGCATTGTTTTACTTAATAAGAATGAACCAATCTCTGATTCTCAAAGCTTGGGTTCTCATCAGCAACCTAGGCCATTGAGTCAAATAGAAATAATTACACATTCAAGATGTTATCTAAATATGATACAAATTGAATATTAGCGTAACCTACTGACAGAAGCTTGCCTTGTTAACAGTACTTACTTACAAAAAAAAATTTGAGTGTCTTTTGTGCAATACCCAATATATTAGGAACTGTTATTAAATGAGGTATAATGATGTGATAACAACAAGCCATATGGTTACAGACATACTTCACTAGCTGTTCTGCAGGATGAGCATGAACAGTAGCATTGTATAAACAATTTAGCATTGCCAAAATGAAGTAGTGATTTGAAGTGATTGTATGGATATATCAAAATAAAACTTGCTAAATGGAGTAAGACAGGTTTTAGCATGAATTAACGACATAATTATTTCAGCTTATACTTTAGCTACCAAGTCCTGGCATAGGTGTAATAGGATAGAGTGCTAGGAAGCACAAGCCTCTAAAAGTGAGAACTCAGATGTTCAAACACAGAAACCCAACAAGCCTGAAAAATATTGCCCTACGAGAAATTAGAACTCCAAAGAGTTGCTTTCCAAAGTTAAAATTTCTGTGGTACAACATTTTCATTCTCATGAAAATGATAACTTCTTAGAATGGATACCAAAAAATAGCAACTGGGCACAGCTGGATGGCTGCCTGGTCTTTAGTGCGAGAGTCCTGATGTTTTTCAAACAAGAGGCCAGTTGTTATTGAGTTTTAGAGAGAAAGAATTATTTAGTGCAGGTATACTCCTTACCCATTTGTGTATATGCACGTTTTATGTATAGCTCTGTTCTATAACTGAGAGCTTATGACAGAGAGTCATAAGTCTCTTGAAGAAGGAGGAAGAAGAAATGATAAAAGGGAAGCCAAGGAAAGCCCTGCCTGACAAATAGAACACCTGTCAGGGCAACGTTTCATGGGATCTAAGAGTACACACTGGCGCAGGCCCAATTAGCTAGGCAAATGATTTAGGTATTAAAGGGACATAAGTCATGAGAACAGAGTGTTGGTCAAAGTCAAGCTTAAAAAGTGAGACTTTCCTTCACTAATGAAATATTTCCTAATAAATTTCCTAATAAAATATTTCCTAATGAAAAAGGTAAAGGGTATTAAGAATCTTTGTTTTTATTTATTTATGTATTAGAGAGAGGGTCTCACTCTGTCACCTAGGCTGCAGTGTAGTGGTGCAATCACAGCTCACCGCAGCCTCAAACTCCTGGGCTCAAGCAATCTTCCTGCCTCAGTCTCCCAAGTAGCTAGGATTACAGGCACACATTAGCACTCCTGGTTAATTTATTTATTAATTTTTTTTTTTTTTTTTGCAAGTACAGGGTCTACTTATGTCGCCCAGGCTGGTCTTAAACTCCTGGCCTCAAGCAAGCCTCCTGCCTTGGCCTTCAAAAGCACTGGAATTACAGCCATAAGTCACTACACCCAGTCAAGAATCTTTTCAAACTGATACCCGTTACAAGGAATTTTAACCACTTGGACTGCCAGTCTGATAAAACTTCTGTAACAGCACTAGCATGTGAATTTTAGTTTGTTTTTTAAACAGAGCTTTAGTTACGTAGATCTGAAGGAACGAGATCTGTAGAAAAGCCGTTTGATCCAGCACTCAAATAACAGTTCTTGACGGAAAGAATGAAGTTCTAAACTATAATTATTAGCCAAAATGTCATTATACATTTAAAAAATCCCATCTTTCCAGACAAAATAGTTGGAAAAAAAGAAATGAATCCAATAAAGCATTGTCTCTAAAAAATTCATTGGTACTGCTAGCATGATTTTTAACATAATTCATTTAAGATTTTATAATAGGTAACCTGGACATAGGAATGCTGCCATGTTTGTAGGCCGCTCAATAGGAAAGATGAAACTCATCAACCAAGGCAGACATATTGCAGCCACCTAACCTTGTCTGCCACATAATAGTTTCCCTATAAAGATTTGTTGATGCATTGACTGCTTGGTTTAAAGGCCTTAATAGTACAGCATTCATTTCTTATGAAGTACTTTCTAATATCTTGCATTTAAGTTTTAAGTGTAACCTTTGCTATATTATGGGACTGACTCATTTATTGCATTAAAACTAACAGATGCATATTGAGTAATTAGCTTTGCCTTTCTTTCTATACTTTCTCTTAAATCTTTATAAGGGATAGCATGGGAACTATATTTTTATCTCCAAGTTTGCCTCCAAGTCCAGCTGTGTAGTGAAAGGGCAGCAGGAAACTTCATGAAGTATGCCTTCAGCTCAGAGTCAGAACCCGCATTCAGAACTTTGCTGGGGATGAGAGAAAGGTCAAACCTGTGGGTTAAAAGAGAAAGAGAGAGAGATAAGAAATTTACAGATTTTTATGAAGAAAGCTACAATAATTTGTGCTCTGGACACAGACGGACTTGGGTTAGGGTCCTGGCTGTACCACTTAACCTACATAGGCTTAGTTTCTATATTAATAAAGCAGGGCTGATGGTGAATATAAAGATTTTAAAGGCTCTAGAATATAGCAGGGACTCAAAAAATGTTACAGTTATTATTCCAAAGAACATTTGGTGACATAAAAACATGAGGATAAATATCATCCAGGAAAAATGGAAGATTCTGCGTAGGTGATAGTCCAAACACCATTCAGAAAGCCAGTGCATGGGCAAATTGCTTTGGAGCCACAAAAAGCTAGGAATTAATGACGTCTTGGGCTTCAAGGAAATAGTGGGGAGCTGATCTCCCACAGGTGTGGGAATCTATCCAAACTCTCTGTTTTCCTCCGTGTCCTCTGACTGATGCCCAAATCCAACCTGGATGACTTGTCACACCTGTGACACTAGCACCCACCCAACTCTGATACTCACCAGTTTAGCAAGGCCCTCTGCCATGTTCAGGTACATAAACTCCAGACCCCTTGGGACACACTGACTTATACTTTGGGGCACTTTGTCCCACTGGAAGAATATGGGAGTAGGGAGAATAGAGAACAATGGTAAGAGAAGCTTACTCTCCCAGCCTCATCATCTCCGGCTTTCTCTATCACTGAACCCTTTCCTCATAGACTCTCCAGATCTCATGAGCTTGATTAGGCGACTCATGAAAAATTCTCATTACTGAAGCCTGAGATTTCTCCTTTGCCTGCCAGTCACCCTCTGTCTCTCCAGAGTCAGAACGTTTGCAATTTCCAGCTCAATGATTATTTTAACAAGTGAATTAGGTTTGTTGCCCACTCTGTAGATTTAGGAAGGACCCTTATCTATGAGTGATTTCGGTCTCACATCCCAAAAGTCCACATTTCCACTTCAGCAGGCCACATCATGTTTGTTCACGGTTCAGAATATCTGAACTTTTAGTTTAGAACTGGCTGGTGGGGACCTGGAGTTCATGCAGGCAGTCTGCTCTGGAGTCTGTGTCCTTATTCCCATTCTAGTCCACATCCCTCTAACTAGAGTGGATGGGGAGGGGAGGGGAATGGAACAAAAAAGGTAGCTTAAAGTTGGATTGAATAGAATCTTGAAAGCTAAACCAAAGAATTAGAATCTTACTATGTAGGCAGTCAGAATTCAGAGAGATTAAACAAAGTGGTTTTTGAGGAATAGTAATTGGTTGGCAGAACACAGGATTGAATAGAATAAGGAAGATATTAAAAGATTAAGAGACTGTTTAGAAGGTATTACATTAATCTAGGTTTAACAAGATGAAAACTCAGCCTAGGAGGTAACATTGGGAACTAAAAAGAAGTGATGGGCATGAGCCAGTTAACATCAGCATGACCTGGTGGGTGATTGGAGTGGAGAGTAAAAGCGATAAGTCTGGTTTTAAGAGTAGATGATGAGGAGATCTAATTACATACACACACCCATAACTAAGGAGTTGTATTTGATAAATTATTTAATCTGAACCTAAATATTTTTATTCCTTAATTTAAACCTCCTCCCTTTTTTATCTTCAGCTTAAACATTGCTGTTTAAATCCTCCTTAACACTTTACGCTTAAGACTAAATGATCCTGATATTTTTTTTCTCATTCCTCCACTTCTTAAATACATATACATATATATATATATATATATGCTAATTAATGGGCAGAGTTGGTATGCATGTACTGTCTATATCTCTATAGGTGAAAGCAAAAAACAGATTCTGGAGATAAAAATAAGAATGATAGCTCTCCTTTATTGAACACTTATTATGTACCTACTTCTGTGCTGAGCTGCTCATATGTATTATCTATTGAATGCCCATAACAACCCTAAGAAATAGATACCATTATTGTCTTCATTTGCCCAGGAGGAGGCTGAGGCTTGGAGGAGTATAAGAACTTGCTGACAGTCATAACATCTGAAGGGGATTAGAATATGTCACGCCAAAATATGCCACTTTGGCATAATAATTATTTTAAGTTGAAGGCAATTGAGAAAAAGCAGACACAAGAAGAGCTCTTTTCCCTCCCCTATCTGCCTAAACATAGGGCATAAAGCTTTCTTGTGAAAGTATTTCCCCACCTTCCATATCAGGAAAGGGATAACAAACTGTAGCACTGGAAATGGAGACAGCACCTAAATAAGTCTGTATAGACAAACCTTACTACATAACCTTTATCTAGCAGTTAATTTCCCCCATATATTTACCTTCCCACAATTTGCCACTCCTAGAAAGCCAAGCCCCTTTCTTTTGTGTAGTCACTTCTCCATAATTTATCACTCTTTGTTAAAATGTTAAAATGGTGTATAAGGCCAAGTCTAGTCACTTCTTTGGGCTGTTTCCTTCTGTTTCTTTAAAGCCCATGTACATGTACAAAGATTAACATCCAGTAAATTTTGAATGCTTTTCTTCTGTTAATCTGTCTTCTATTAATTTAATTCACAGGCCCCAACTACAGAAGATAAGAGGGCATAGGAAAAGTTTTTCCTCTCTACAAGCCAAAAGTCGCAAGGCTAATATTTACTCCCCTGATTCTCATCTCCAGAGCCCACACCCTTCATCACTACTGATAAAGGTATGATAATGAATTCTAAATTCCTTTCTTAAAATCTGCTAATTGGGTAAAGAAGTAAAGAAAAGTTTGATATTCTCCTCCATATAATGGCTTATTTCTAGCTATAACTTACTTGTCAAATACAAATGCTACTGTGGTACTATTTATGTGACATGTGATCCAAAGACTGTTACCACACACTACACTAAAACATGGATATGACATATTTCCTGTGAAGAAGAATTTGGTATGATTTAGAAAATCTTGAATCATATTCAATAACTTAATTTTTTATCCAGGATATAAACATATAATTGTTTCAAGGTATAAACTCCTGTACAGAATGTCAGTGTATTATGGCACACCCCATAAAGAGACTGTAAAAAACAATTATAGTTTTATGCTCAATTAAAGAGACAGAAATTTTTAAAAGGGGCTATGTCAATCAGAAAGAAAAGTACCTAGAGCTCATTAATTTAAAGACAGTAATTGATACGCTTGCTTCAGGAGTGTTTTTCATATTATCATTAATCAACTCTTCATTTGAAAAACACACACGAGGGAATTACTCAAAGAGTAGGTATCACATTTAATTTTTTCCACTATGTTTTTCCTAGTTTCAAATATGTTTTTCAAATCTGGCATTCATGGTTGCTACTGCATTGGAATAATGGTAACAACAGGCTGATGAGAATCTTAAGTGGCACTTACTCAGTGGAGTAATTGGAAACTGCAATGGTTATACAAATAAATGCCCCTCAGAGGGAAGAATGAGAGATTTGCCTTGAAACTGCAGCTGTAAAAAGTTAGTGCTGGTAAGTGAAGAAACAGAAACTAAGTGATAGAGAATGGGAACCAAGGTAGAAATAACTAACAAAGATCACTGTGCAGAACTGTAGTGGTGTTCAGAGTAGATGTGCAAGTCCATATGCATGTAGCAAATACAAGTCTCAACCCACAAAAAAACGTGAAGATGAATATATTTTAATTTTGTTAATAAAGTTATTTTAATTTCTGTTATAAGCTCTCTTCCACCAAGACAGAAGCATGGTCACATGCCTGGGTAAAAAGAATATCCCAGATACCCAAGACTAGACAGCGTGCAGGGGTGACAGGCTTATTAACTTCACACTCACTGGGCCATCAGTACTTTACTTATAACCTCATTCATGGTTTTGAAGTTTTAAAAAAATGTTGCCACTTTGTTATTTTGTTACTCCTCTCTTATAAGTGATTTTCAGATAAGCAGAAACACATTAAAGGGAAAGTTTATTTGATTCATTTGCAAGGCAGAGTCCATGGATTTCTTTTGGCTATCCCTTTTTGCACTTTCAATGGAACAAACAGTGCAATTTTTATCCCTTCTGTTTTTAGAGCAGCAGCTGTAAAAGTAATTAATGGCTAAAGAGACTCTAGCACATCCTACTGAAAGGCCATTCTGGGTTCAGCAGGAGCTCTGGACCCCAGGCTCCTGCCTCTGCACGTTCACAGACTTGCAGAGAGCACTCTGATGAATGCTGAAGGACCCCCCTCCCAAACTTGGGATCTCCGCAGCACCCTGATCCATTTTGACCACTGCCACTTATAAAGAAAACTGGTATCAACAGGTGTTTTCATACCTGTTTCCAGTGATGACTTTGGTGCATATCCAGTATTCTTTTTTTTTAATCTCTGGGAGTTGACAATGTTCTCATGAATTCTATTAAAAAATGAGCATTTCCCCTAATATGTTTTCTCTTCCTTTCAGCCTTCACTTTCTTCTTTTTGTCTCTACCTTCCTTAAAATAGCATTGTGCAAAAACATCCCTGCGGTTAAATAATAATCATGTATAATGAGGAAGCGTTCTGTGTGTGCCCTCTGTAGAGTCAGAGGCCTGATGTGGGACTGAAAACACAAGCTGGCCTCCAGGCCTGGTGAGGGTCATGCTCCCTGTGACCTCGAGTCAATTGCTCGACACTTTGGATTCTCAGTTTTCTGATCTTTAAAATAAGGATGACAGTACCTACCTGGTCTACTTCACAGTGTCCTTGAGGGATCATGAAAGTGAGTGTATTTTGTAAACTGCAGTGTTCCATAGGGACATAAGGAATGTTGGTCTTATTGATTTTGTTAGAACAAGACTCTTCAGAAACAGTGGTGAGAGAGAGGAATCAGTCCGGGATTCCTCTTTTCCATCTCATTGACTCATCTGATAACACTGAGTTAGTGGCTTGCTGCTGCATATTCCCTAGTGGACTGAGAGAACACACATTTGCCAAATATGGAGGGGAAGATGAGCATTCTGAACGCCCTCCTATTGTCTGCACTGGAGCTAAGCCAGGCCACATCTTCAGGATAATGATCTGAGGACGGTCAGGCTCAATTCATTCTGCCTGAGCTTTGCTGCTGCCCCTTCAAACTACTTACGAAAGTGGTATTAGGTTGTGATGGCTGCTGCCCCACCCTTGGGAGAATGCCCAGGGGATGTGGACTGCCCTAGGCAGCCACAGGAAACTGGACCAGAAAGTGCAGAGTCACTGTGTGCCCAGGCGCCTGCAGGCAGATCTTTCTCCACCACATACATTTTTAGTGGGCCCTCTCACAAATGCCTGATATTTAACATTTGAGAAAGTCAGCAAAATGTTTTGTTAGTCTTTTATTCACCATTTTAAGAATATAATGTTTATCCAGTTGGTATCGGATAAAATCGGGAAAAAAAAATATGACTGCACTATAGACTCAGAGCCCAAAATTATTCTGATGATGGCCAAGTAAAAACATTAAAAGCTGAAAAATATAATAGCATCCAGGATATTACTGAAGATTAGTTTTAAGCTTAAGTTTTTTTCCCTCACTTATCCAAATTTGAGTATGAGAAGATTTAAAGAATTCTATAAAAACTGTGAAAATGCATCTGCTAAATTAATAACAGTATTTATTTCACAAAAATATCCTAAGTTTTGTAATGCCTCTAAAACAATTCTCAAACTTCTTGGTCTCAGTATCCCTTTAAAATTCATACATTATTTAGGACCCCAAAGGGCTTTTGTTCATGTAGATAATATCAATATGTATTTATTGTATTAAAAGTTAAACTTGAGAGTTTTTAAAAATTTATTTACTAATTCATTTAAAATTAACAAAAACAAACATACTACCTGTTAACATCAGTGCAATGATGTCGTCATATTGATGCCAGATTTCTTGCTCCTTAGCTCAGCTAGGTCTGGGTTCTTGTCTCATGACCAGGAAGAAGTAGGCACCTGGGCACTCTTAGAGTGAGCAAGGCAGGAAATTTTATTGAGTGATGAAACAGCTTTTTCAGGAAGGGGATGGGGATGGTCCCCCTATCCAAAGGCAGGAGAGTTCTCAATATAACCGAGCCCAGGGCTTTTTAAGGGCTCAGAATAGGGAGTGTGTGCTGACTGGTTTGTGAGTATGCAAAAAAGGTCAAAGCAAAGATGCCACTCAAAGGTGGGCACGACATTGTAGAAAATCAATTAGGAAAGGGTAGGTATGTGTAAAATGGGTGAAGGGTGGAGATCAATCAGAGGAAAGCACACCAAACAGGAAAGCGGGTTCTCAATCTGGTTCGAGGAGTTAACTTGTAGCTTGGCTTTCAGGCTTTAAACTGTCTTTGGCTTGGACGTGGGATTTCGCTGGGGACCCGCCCCTACATGCTTAGGCATTTGGCTGCCTCCTGCTGCTCTCAATATTTCATATAGCTATGGAAAAACTCTACTCATAAGGAAATGAGAGTGAGAAGGGCAAATGACTTCTTAGTGCTTGCTTGTCAAGGGCCTGTTTGACAATGTTTGCTCTAAAATATTTTGATCTCCATGAAAAAAGTGTTAAAGAAAATGAGGAATTACAATTTATTATCCTAGGATTTTTAAAAGTCTGTTTCATTGATCTTAAAAAGTATATTTGTATTGTTAAAATTGTGGGCTATGAGTTTGAATCTTCATCCTGTCATGTACTGGTTAAATGACCTTGGACAAGCTATTTAAGTTTTCTGGACTTCAGTGTCCTCATCTGTAAAATAAAAATGATAATTGTATACCTTCCCCTTGGGGATGTTGTGATGAGCAAATTACTTAACCTTATGTATGTCATGGTTGTCTAGAGGGAAAAAAACATATATATAAAATATTGGATATGTTCTATATATGTGTGTGTGACAGAGATACACACACACAAACACACACACACACAGAGATTTATGTTAAGGAATTGGCACATGTTACGGAGGCTGGACAGTCCAAAATCTGCAGGGTGGACTGGCGCCTGGAGACCCAGGGAAAAGCCAGTGTTGCAGCTCAAGTCCAAAGGTCATTTGCTGGCAGAATTATCTCTTGCTCCAGGGAAGGTTCATCTTTTGTTCTGTTAAGGCCTTCAACTGATTGAATAATTATGGAGGGCAATTTATTTTGCTCACAGTCCACCAATTTAAATGTTAATCTCAAAAACACCCTCAAAGTAACAACCAGAATAATGTCATTACATATATGGGCACCATGATCCAGCCAAGTTGATATAAGACATTTTCGTTGACCAAAAAAGCCAAACTCTATAAAATATTTGAAGATATTTATTCTGAGCCAAATGTGAGGACCATGATCTGTGACAAAGCCTCAGGAATTCCTGAGAATATGTGCCCAAGGTGGTTGGGTTACAACTTGATTGTATACACTTTAGGGAGACAGAAATTACAGGCAAAAACATAATACATATAAGATTCACATTGGTTCGGCCTGGAAAGGCAGGACATCTAGGGGGGCGGGGGAGTGTGACTTCCAGGTCATAGGTAAATTCAAAGATTTCCTGATTGGCAATTTGTTGAAAGAGTTAAGTTATCTAAAGCAAGCTTGTCCAACCTGCAGCCTGCAGGCCACATGCAGCCCAGGACAGCTTTTAATGCGGCCCAATACAAATTCATACACTTAAAACATTATGAAATTTTTTTGTAATTTTTTTTTTAAGCTCATCAGCTATCGTTGGTGTTAGTGTATTTTATGTGTGGCCCAAGACAATTCTTCCAGTGTGGCCCAGGGAAGCCAAATGATTGGACACTCCTAATCTAAAGAGTTAAAGTCAGCAGAAAGAAATGCTTGGGGTTAAGACAAGGGGGGCTATGGAAGTCAAAGTTCTTGTTATATAGATGAAGCCTCCAGGTAGCAAGCTTCAAAGACAGTGATCATGGTAAATGTATCTTATCAGATCTTAAAATGTGCCAAACTCTTAATTAAATCACTCAAGGATCAGGAAAAGACCTGGAAAGGGAAGGGGATTCTCTACAAAGTGTAAATTCTTCCCACAAGAGATAGCTTTGCAGGGCCATTTCAAAATATGTCAAAGAAATATATTTTGGGGTAAAATACTTTGATTTCTTTCAGGGACTGCCATCTGTCACGTGATGCTGCACTAGAGTCAGGTTGGAAATTGGTATCTTATTGCTACAAAGAGTCTGTTTTCTCAGTCTTAAGATCTCTGTTTTAATGTTAATGTGAGTCGATTGTGCCTGAATTCCAAAGGAAGGAGAGTATAACAAGGCACATTCAAACCTCCTTCCCATCATGGTCAGAACTAGTTTTTTAGATTTCTCCGAAATCCCTTTGACTGAGAGGATGGGGTCCATTCAGTTAGTAGGTTGGGGGGCTCAGAATTTTATTTTTGGTTTACACTTTGAATGGTGCCTGGCATATACAAACTCTAAACAAATGTTATATATTCTTAATATTGTATTGAATATATTGTTTTTAGGTGTTGCATGAAAAAATCAAGTAATATGCAAAGCAAATTTTTATTTTTATGGAGAAAAAAACCATAAAACCCAGGAAACAAGTAATAAAGGTTAACATGGCTTTTTATACTTAATAATACTTCATATTTTTGAATTAATATATAAGAAGATTCAGAAAAACCAGTGGGAAAAATATGTAACTGTTGATGAAAAGAGTTAAACTCCGTACAATATTTGAAGAGATTTATTCTGAGCCAAATATGAGTGACGATGGCCCATGACACAGCCCTCAGGAGGTCCTGAGAACATGCGTCCAAGGTGGCTGGGGTACAGCTTGGTTTTATATATTTTAGGAAGGCATGTGACACCAATCAAATACATTTAAGAAATACATTGGTTTGGTCCAGAAAGGTGGGACAACTCAAAGTGGGAGGCTTTCAGGCTACAGGTAAATTTAAACATTTTCTGGTTGACAATTGGTTGAGCTTGTCTAAGACTTGGGATGGATAGAAATGAATGTTCACGTTAAAAATAAAGGATTGCAGAGACCAAGTTTTATTGTGCAGAGGAAGCTCTCAGATAGCAGACTTCAGAAAGAACAGGTTGTAAATTGTTTCTTACCAGACTTAAAAGGATGCCTGCCTCTTAGCTGATTGTCTTCTGGATCTGGAAAGAAAGGAAGGAAAACAAAGGGGAAAGGGGATTCTCTACAGAATGTGGATTTTTCCCACAAGAGACTTTGCAGGGCAATTTCAAGGTATGGCAAGGAAATATATTTTGTGGTTAAATATTTTTTCCTCATCTTATAATGTTATGCCAGAATCAGATTGAAAAGTAAGTCACAAAATATAGGGTCAAATAAAATCCATCTGATGAGAACTTATGGTTTGTAGGGCATGACTCCCTAGACCCCTTAGGTAGGAATTTGGGTAACATAAAAAAATCAGAGCTTAGTCCTCATAACCCAGAAACAAATCTTATCATATACAGTGATATGATAAAAATTGGCATCACAATGTGAAAGGTGAGTTAATCATTCAGTAAACAGTGTTTAAACAATTGCTAATTATTTGTTTAAAAAATTACTTTATATCCTCACTTTAACCACAAAATAAATTCCAATTCTATTTAAGAGTGAAATGCTAAACATACACACACACACACACACACACACACACACAAATTACAGAAAATAATTTATAAATTTATCTATATCTATATATAGATAAATATTTAGCTTATCTTTGGGTAGGATTTTAACTCAGAAATCATTGGAAATATTACTAAAACATTAAAACATTGATTACATTAAAATTACCGGTGTTAAAGGTAACAAATTGTGAAAGAACATCTACGCAAATGTAACACAGAATCGTTAGTATATGTAAAATATTGCAGGCTTACATAAATTTATAGGAGCAATATAAGATCCCACTGGGGGAAAAAAATGGCAATGGTATCATCCTGGTCTGTCAGTTTCCTTTGAGTCACAAGGATAATAGAAGTACAGATTCTTTAAAGTAATGGAAATTTATGTAGAATTCCTCAGAATGCAGAGTTAGAGAGAAAATCATCCCTTAAGTAACAGTCATCTGGGACCCCAATGTCATCTTAACTGGGACAAAGTGTTGGCTTCAAAGACAATTATGAGAACTGTCTTGTTTAGGACAATCTCTTGTTTGCCTTTCATTTGTACTTCATAAAAACTGAACATGATTAAATTGTTTGGTAACAATAGATGGATTGAAGAAATTGATTCATGGGAATACATTTTGGACTAGATTTGTCACACCCACAAATGAAAAATGGATGTTTTCTAGACTTTCACTTATTTTAATTGATGCACAATGGCTTATTTAAAATGTTTCAGCCTTAATCCTCCCTCTTCCTGCTTTTTGTGAGATTTTCTGGTCTCACCAACTACAGTTCTTTCCAGGTTTTGGGATGGAAAAAGCGTGGTACCTTTTCATCCCATCATAAGGGTCACAGCCAACACTCCTATAACAAAAAACAGGTTAACATGAGAAAAGCATAACACATTTCTTTAATCAAAGTTTTATATGACATGGGAGGCTTCAGAAATGAAGACCTAAAGACCCAGGGAAAACTGTCTATTTTTTTGCTTAGGATCAATGAAGAATGGACAGCCGTGTAGAACCGTGATTGGACCAAAGGTTGTGATCTAATGGTGATAGGTTGCAGGGGAAACCCAGCAAGGCCTGACTGTTCAGATTCTTCTTGGCCTCTTTGTGTGATATTTCTTTCTCCTGGGTATGCAGCAGGACCCCTCTGGAATGAGGGTCTTATGACCTGCTTTCAAGCAAGGTAGGTCAGATGGCTTCCTTGTGGCCAGCTCCTACACAGAAAGTTTAGAGCAATATTTCTAGTTTCTATGACCCACCTTGGGAAAGAGGAATTCTAGTTTCTATGGCCTGCCTTGGGGAACAGGAAAAAGAAAGGCAGGAGAAAGTCAGAGACAGACTTTGATTCTGAGACCCTTCCAATGTCCTTCGGTTTAAAGCACTCAGCATGCCAAAGTGCCATGCTGAGGTGGTTCAGAAAACCCCCAACACAGGACTGTGAGCTCATGGCTGGTGGGGACTTACTGTCTATGTGAGTCTGTGCCTCACACAAGTGCATCACACCCCCATGCCTCAACACCACATGTAAAGACAACTCCCTTGAAGGATTAATTGGCACTTTAAAAAGGATGTTGGAACAGAGAACCAAATTCCGGATACTTTCTTTCCCCTACTATTTCCACAAGAGGCACCATGCAGGTTGACTCTTAGCCCTGGTTGTCCCAAACCAGAATGAAAGGTCTGGCTTGACTCATGGAGATTAGCTTAGGCTGCTGGGCAAAAGAACCAAACCCTGGTCCTGACTGTTGGCATTGGAGCCTTCTGTGTGGTCTAGTGGAGAAAATACTTGCTGGGAGCCAGAAATTGAGATCTGCTCCTTGTCCAGTCTTCAGAGCAGGTGGCGGGGCCAGCTTTGCCAGAGTCCAAGTGGGGCACTTATGTTTGCAGCCTTCAGATTTCCCTAAAAATAGCAAGACCTCTGCATCCATGTATCTTTTGGTTGAGTCTCAGTCACTTGTAAGCTTCAACAATTAAATTTACCTCCCTGAACCTCAATGTTCTCATTTATAAAATGGAAGAACTGCTTACATCATGCCCCTTAAGAAGATTAAATAACATTGCACTGCACACATAGAGCATGTGTTTGGTGTATAATAATCTCAAGAAATGAACTTCTCTCCCCCTTAAGCTTATGTCACCATCTTGTTTCCTAACAGATCCATTTTTGATTAATTTTCAGAGAGGAAAGGATCATATATATTCAAATGGTGTTTTATTAGCTAATAAGGCAAACTAAATGTTCTCTCCCAAGCATATTGGTATTTTAATATGGAAAAATGGGAAATTATGCTGTCATGGTGATACCTGAGGCAGCGAGGAGAAGCCAACAAGGACTGTATCCAGAGATTCAGGAGAAATTATCCAAGAATTCTTTGCTTCATAGCATTTTTGAATCAATCTTTTGATTTAAGCCTTCTGAAACTTAACTTGCCAATATTTTGAAAAGTGCACTATCAAGATTGTTGTCAATCACACCCTAGTGTGGTTTAACTTTCAGATCCCTTTTTGGAAGGGAAGTTTTATTTAATCCATGTGTTGAGAAGAGGAGGATGCAGTTCATATAACCTGGATATTTAAAGAGTGAAGGGAGAAAGAAGATACAGTGAATATGAAATGAAACTTTCACATAATTCACACATGTACCCAGAGTTGCAAGGAGAAAACAAAAGTATTGGTACGTAAGTACTTTTACGTGAAATGATTTAAAATGTTTGCATATGGTATTTTTTGTTGTAGTTTCTGAGATGGAGTCCTGCTCTGTCGCTCAGGCTAGAGTGCCATGCCACGGTATTTTGATTTATTATTCTTTATTTTGAATTTCTCTACTCAAAGGTACATTTTAAATACCCTTAATCATCATCATGATCCCACACTTCCTGCAGATTCCCATAGAAAGTCACACATCTTCCTCCTGTTGAACTATTGCTCCACAAATCATAGTATTTGCCTAGGATTTTGCTTTTTAAAGTTCCATTGCCACATTTGTGGTAAATTCTATTGTGTATGGTAACACATGATAACAACAATGCGTAGCGCCTAAAAGCTCTAATGACCAGCAATTCTGTGGTCAGTAAAAGGAAATTACATAACATTAGTAGCCAATATGCTGTTGAGGGAAAAGTCCTCACATTTCTCCTGACCATCCCTGCCCCTGTCACTTGCCACTAATAGTAGGTTTTGCAACTAGGTTTGGGGGTGAGTGGACCCTGGAGTACTATTCTCTGTACCCCCAAACCATGCCCAACCCTTCTACTTGGTTATTTCAACTCAGTGGTGGGCAAGTTTTGTTGTATTTAACTCCTACACAACTTTACTCTGTCTGTTCTATCATAAACCATGTGTGCCTAGTACTATCCAGCTAAGCATTTTCATTATTACTTTATTTACATAAAACCCTTTTAAAAAAATAATTTGACCTAAGATACAGGTCATCCTGGACTTTCCACCATGTGTGTTCTGTCAGTGGTGGTTTGTCTTTTTTGGGGGGGATATTTTGTTTTTTGTTTGTTTTGTTTTCAATTTTTTGAGTATTTACTATTTAAATAAAAAGCAATGGCAGCAAAGGTTTCTATTTCCATGTCCCTTTGAGCTTTTTCCTTGACATCCACTTCTCTCACAAGGATCTGGCCTTCATGCCAAGTCTCTGCTGATCTTCACTGCGGAGGGCAGCTCCTCCCAGGAGAGGGTCCAGCCCCTCCATTGGCTGATGCTGGCCTCACATTTGTCCTGACCCTCTGTCTGGCTTGTGCTGCCCGTGATTATGGCTCCTGCCGCCCGCTCAGTGGCCCATGGGATTGTGGAGCAGAAAGCAGAAAAGGAATTTTGGATTACAGGGGGAAATGATGCTTTAAAAAGGCAACAGTTTTCTGATGTCTATTTTTTTTTCATTCTAAGATAGTTTCATAAATTTCCTCTTCATTTCAACCAAGTACGCTTGGTTATACTTCCTAAGGAATTTTGTTCAACTAGATGGTATGTTTTGGTGAATTAATCCAAGAGGACGCTACTGAAAAAATATTATATATATGCAGCTTTCTTCACAGAACATATAACAGGATATATATTTGGGATGTTAATTTAAAAAACAATTTTAAGGTTAAAGAATGATATAGTGTGCTAGATTAAGATGTACTGAGCAAGTCATGCTTTACCTTTTGTTCGTTTTACTAGGTCATTTAAATTCCTTTTATGTGCTCCTCAGGGCAGTTAACTCTTTACATGTTTGATTCAGTGCTGGAAAGGCTATAGGTATTGAAAGGCTCTAAAAAGTTAAGTGATTAAATAATTATGCTCATTATCTTTATCATATTTGATGTTTTAAATACTGCTAATAATTCATCTTACTTTATTTGCACTCAAAAGCTATTCTTGGATTTAATATTTCTAGTAATAAAAAAAGCAAAACAGATATTCTCTCATTTGTGTTCCTCAAAGTTAATTCTTTATTATCTTCCTTCTCCTCAAACATGAAGTTTTATCAACGGTGATGCATTTTCTTGTGTGTTTCTTACTCTATCAGGCTTGATCCAGTCAGACTCACACACCTGAGATGAAACCCAGGCTCCTGGAAGCTATGAAATTGTTCAGTAATGTAGCCTTATAAGTAAGCAATTAAAGCAGTCCCGGAGTCCAGTAAGGCCTATGCCATTCATACTGGCAACAGGCGATGTATTTTCCATCACTCTTTCCCCTTGCCCAGATAGCTTCTCTCGAAATAGATGGTATGTTTTATTCTATCAAGCATTTATATTACCTTTTCCTTCCTAGCCATTTTAATGGAAATGGGTGGAGAATAAACAGTAACTCAATAAGAAGTCATAATTGCTCATTGTAGTACATCATTCATTGTATGATTTTGTAATATAATTGTTATTGGGGTCTTATTGACTGGATTCTTGGTTTCTCCTGTCCTTGTTAGGTTTTGTGTTGACTATTTTCTCTTTCTATTTTTTTCCTAAGACTTTTAAAGTGTTTCTCAAAGTATGGTCTTTGTTAAACTTTCTGCATCCCGTAATGTGGGTGTTCAAAAGATTCCTGGTCCCCACTCCCTACCCACTGCCAACAGAATCAGATTCTCTGGAAGTGCGAGCTAGAAAAATACATTTTGAATAAGTACTCCTCCCCTCCTTAGGTGCTTCTTATGCATGCTGAAGTTATAAAACCATTGAGGAAAATAGACCCACCAGCATCACCTGAAACACAATTATCCTTCCAATTGTGTTTTTTTCCCCCTACACTCTCTCCTTTTTTTAAATCTATCAACTCTTCCATTTTCAAGAGGATTTGTGAGTCAATGTAAATCTGTATTGCTGGGCCCTAGCCACCAAATCTACATCCAGCCTTAGACATTACCAATATCAGGAATCATCTATGGAAAGATTCAGGCTTATTCCATAGCCATAAATCCTGGAAACTGTCCTTAGTCATTTAGCACAGTCTTAGAGGAGGCCTCGGCATTCTGTGGCTAGTATTACACCATCCTTTAGCATCATGAATGTCAAAGTTGTGCTGAGATGAAGTGAAATGTACCTGAAATAACAAAAATAAACAAACCAAAACTACTTCCTACTTGTTGAGTTTCTCCTACTTCCAAAATTACTCTGTTTCCAAAAGTTCCAGGTCCTACAAGTGCTCTAGATTCTATCCTATGCCTCTTTCCCATGAGGCTTTTGGACATCTTCAGGCTGTAGTTCTTTTTCCTACTCCCCTACCCTTAGAACATAGTAAGTAGTTAAATATGTTCTTGTTATTATGCTCATTCTCATTGTGTTATTTATACATGGGAAACACAACGGTGTCTTGCACATGTGGTCTATAATCTATAAATTTTAGTTATCATTATAAATAATCTTCAAAACTATATTCAAGTAACATCTTGGGTAACAGAGCATATCACAGATAAACTGTGAAAGCCCAACACCTATTTAACTGATTTATCAACATGCTGGCAGATACTTAAAGGATTTGGAGTTTACTACATATTAAAGTGTATGTTATGTTATTGAGTATCAACTCAAACTAATTAACAAAATTAGCCAGGTGTGGTGGCTCATACCTGCAATCCTAGCAACTTGGGAAGCTGAGGCAGGAGGATCACTTGAGGCCAGGAGTTCAAGACCAGCCTGGGCAACATAGCAAGACCGTGCCTGTTAAAAAGTAAAAAATGAAATAATTAGCCAGGTGTGGCGGCATGCTTCTGTAATCTCAGATATTCAAGAGGCTGAGGTATGAGGATTGTTTGAGCCCAGAAGTCCAAGGCAGCAATAAGCCAGGATCGTGCCACTGCACTCCAGCCTGGGCAGCAGAGTGAGACCTAGATCCTTAAAATAAACTAATAGAATTTTCATCAACCTAGTTCCTCCTATTCTGGCATGACCAGTTCAGAAGTTTCTGTCCTACTTTAGTGTGTAATCATATTATTTAAAAATACCATAATTTTTAAAGGTGGGTGTTTGGTAACTCTGACAGTTAGTGGAAAAAGATCAAAACAAATCCTTCCTTCAATTCTGGGCAATTAATGTCCACCCATCCTATGACTTTTATCCAGTCTGGCCCATCTGCATACTAGGCTAGCTTTTCTGGTCTCAGCACGGGTAACTTCTCTTTTGAGAAACTTTCCTCATCCAGCAAAATCTAGGTTTGGGGAAGCTCCCACAGGCTCTCACAGCATTCTGCCTCCTCACACCACCAATGACATTTGTCACTGCCTCCTGGGCAGTCTGTGAATCTAAAGTGTTTCATATTATAACTTCAGTACCAAGACAAGAGCCTGGAACACAGGTGGATGCCTTGATCAGTAAATTAATGCAACCTGTACATGTGAAACCAAACCCTGTATACTTTAGCATCATTTATGGCACAGACAGCCCTCTTCGCTTTACTCTGATTAAGTGGCCATTCATTCTCCTTTTGTTTGGCTCCTGCTCTTTTGTTATGGCCCCCAGTTTCTGCATCCATTCTGCACCATGAATGTATCAGTTAATTTCAGTAATCCTGGTCCCATCTTCTGGAGCTCTCAGGGGACTCTGGTTCAGGCTCAACACTCTAGAGATTCCCAGTTTTCACAGCTTTAGAACAATCCCCTGTTCCAGCCTCTTAAGCCAAACCCTGAGGGCCCCTTAAGAGAGAGGACCAAACACTCTATGTCCTTGTGGGTGTTTTCAATCTAGCATTCTAACCTCCTTGAAATCATGAAAACACATTTTTTTTCTTTGATTCATTTTATCTAAGTGTCTTGGGCAGTTCCATAAATGGATCTGTTGACAATAACTATGAACATGTTTTCACTGAAACTATCTCACTGATGAGTGTTTGGTGGCTTTAGAAAGAGAAATGGTTGCATATTAGCATGGGGTATTAAAACCTGAAGGTTAAATGGATGAAGAGGACTTGAATGACCTTACTGAGGCAACACCGTGTGAAAAAAAAGTCTTAACATTTTTTAAAGTCTTCTATTTGGTAGGTCCACAGAAAGGCATTCATCACCCAGAACTGGCCTTTGGAAGGACACAGACTTATATTTCCATATTTTCAATCACAGGTCAACAAAGTTTCCAGACTTTCCAAAGGTGAAAAACTGTACCTTAGGCTTGTTGAGTAGTTAGAGCAGAAGGAACAAGTTTGTCATTTGACTGGTCAGTAAATCTATTTGGTGTCTGGCCAGACCAAAAATATTTTTTGAAGGGGAGTTCTCTTTGCCATGTTATTCTTAGTTTTGGCCCAAATTGTCTTTTATATTTTGTTGGCATCAAGGTGGGCTGCCAAGGAGAAGACCCCAGACTCTGAGCAGACCGCTAGGCAGAAGCAATCAGAAGAACACAATGAGCACTTGATCTGAAAGAACTGACAGAAGAATTCAGGGAGTGACAAGAGCTGCTTCTATCCAGGAGGGCTAGTCTGAATGCAATGATTAAGCCATCCTGGGGCACAGTGCAGGGCGCTTGGTATTGATTCAATACATTTTTTTTAAAATAAGTGAATGGGGCCAGGTGTGGTGGCTCACACCTGTAATCCCAGCACTTTGGGAGGCCGAGGCAGGTGGATCACAAGGTCAGGAAATCGAGATCATCCTGGCCAATATGGGGAAACCCCGTTTCTACTAAAATACAAAAATTAGCCGACATGGTGGTGGGCGCCTGTAGTCCCAGCTACTCCAGAGGCTGATGCAGGGGAATCACTTGAACCTGGGAGGCGGAGTTTGCAGTGAGCCGAGATCGTGCCACTGCACTGCAGCCTGGTGACAGAGCAAGACTCCATCTAAAAGTAAATAAATAAATAAATAAATAAATAAATATGTGAATGAATGAGAAATTTTATTTATGTTAAATTTTTGACCAGAGCATATGGCTCTATTACTGAGCCAGTCGGAAATGGCTCAGAATCCAGCAGTCAGCAACATCATACTATTCAGGGTCTTCAAATACACCCTCCAGTTTGACCAACAATTCCAGGAAGTGACCAGCAAAGTCTGCCTTTATCCCCTTCCATTAAGCACGTCAAGGCCAGTTTTGTGAAGCAGTTGATTACAATCCCCAACCTCAGGCAACCAGTGGAGAAACCTGCAGCTGAATCCCTTGACACCACTGAATATGAACTAAGGTGTTGGGCCTGGCCTTGTCTGTCTTACCCTTGAAAATGTACCCAAGAGACAATTT
The DNA here is from genome assembly GCF_029289425.2 of Pan paniscus. Classification (NCBI taxonomy): domain Eukaryota; kingdom Metazoa; phylum Chordata; class Mammalia; order Primates; family Hominidae; genus Pan; species Pan paniscus. Next base: position 155,795,529 of record NC_073254.2, read on the forward strand.
GGTTGGGACTGCTGCTATTTGGGAGACCTGATTCCACCCTGGGTAGATTTTTTTTTTAGACGGAGTCTCCCTCTGTCGCCCAGGCTGGAGTGCAGTGGCACAATCTTGGCTCACTGTAAGCTCCGCCTCCCAGGTTCACGCCATTCTCCTGCCTCAGCCTCCCAAGTAGCTTGGACTACAGGTGCCCGCCACCACGCCTGGCTAATTTTTTGTATTTTTAGTAGAGACGGGGTTTTGCCGTGTTAGCCAGGATGGTCTGGATCTCCTGACCTCGTGATCTGCCCGCCTCGGCCTCCCAAAGTGCTGGGATTGCAGGCGTGAGCCACCGCGCCTGGCCAATTTTTTTTAAGTGGAATTAAAGGCCCCTGACTTCAGGATGGGAGTCTTCTCTTCTTACTGATGGGCCAGCGTTCTCAGTGCACTGTCTTTATGGCACCATGGCTACAGATTTGCTCTGGGCTCTTTGTGCTAATAAAGGCAAAGGGCTAGAAAAGATGGACCTTGTAACATCTTAAAGGCTCTAAGAGACAATTCTGCATAGGGTAAGAAAAAGGAAATTGGACAGCTAGACCTATGGTTCTTACTCCATTCTTAAAGTGGACTTGTTCCTTGGATACCAGGGACTACAACATTGACATAGTATAGTCCAATGGCTAAAAGTGACCTTTCTGAGGAGCATGATGCATTCAGGATACTTCTGCTTTGTGTTAATGTTTCTTCCCTTCGAATCTATTATTTCCAAGCTCACAGATCAATGAATAGTTTTACTATTTAAGATTCCAGTTGAAGGGGGGGAAGGCAGGAATGTAAATTTGTAGGGAGGAGGGAAGAGCAATCAGCCACTCTAAGGTCCCATGGGAGCTGGCAAGCACTGGACCACAGAATGGAATGGGATGTGCTGAATGAAGCTCTGTCTGTCTTGTACACACCAGTCACTCCAAGGAGGGAGCCAGGAAGCAGGCAGCAGGGTATGTGGGCTGTCAGAGTAGATTCTGCTGAGAAGACATGTGTAAGGGAGAACTATTGCTTTACCAGAAGCGTTGACAAGAAATAGAAGCTGAGATGTCATTGCAAAATAGAATGCACCCAGAGTAGCATTTGAATGTGAATGCAATCATTGGAGAACCTACGGAGAGGTCAGGACAAAGGAGGGAATGTGTGAAGCTTGTTTGAGAGTTGCGAGTGAGAAAAAGTTGTTTGCTGCGATGAGTTGACGAAAGGAGGATTTTTAAAAAACAACTACTACTCTTTTCAAGGGTGACCAGTAACTATCTTAGAGAGGCAAATTTTATGAACCAGGCCATGACGGGAACTGAAGAAAATGCCTGCCAAAGTCAAATGTCTAAAGTAAATATACTTTTCATAAAGAAAGTACATAGTATTTGTGCATTTTATAAAATATATTTTATAAAGAAAATGTAAAGTACATAATATGTGCATGTGTGTATTTCTTTAAAGACTTATTTATAGAACTAGCAATCTTAGACTTTTTTGGTCAAACTGTTTGGTCATATTAGACTATTTAAAATACAAAAAGAAATAGGCATATTGGTGTATATACAATTTTCTAGCATTGCTTCTCTAAGTATTCTGTTTCTCTGTCAGTCTCTCTCTCTCTCACACACACACATACACAAACACACACACACACACACACCATGCACAACTATTAGCAGAACTGTTGTTTTGCAAAAGTTTGATGGTTTTTACTTCTTGGAATTGGGTCCTACCAGTTTGTCTATTGCCCTTCTGGGAAATGTGTCCACCTGTCATGGATGAAAATATTGCAAATGTGTCTTCTGTGTTACCAAAAGACCTAAGGGGGTGAATTCTATTTTGTAACCAAGAAAAGACTAGAGCCAGTTCTTAAATGCTTCTTCTAGAATTCAAATAAAAACTTAGAACATATCTACTGGCCATGTTGTTCTAATTAAAATATATCAATATTAATGCCAACTATTACCGTGGGTACCCACACAGAAGAAAGTCACCAAAAAATGTGTGCAGTTTCCATATAAAGGCTGTTTTTATCACTATTTTAATTTTAAATGGAATATGGAGAAATGCATGAAAATAAAATGCTGTTTCTACCTTCAGTATTTATACTTATCACTCTTGGTACTTTTTCTAGAAACCCTTTATAGGACTCTTGTGTTTTTCTTTCCATCACTCTCCTCACTCCTCCAGGGCACCCTTTTCTTCTGAAGGCCAACTTGTGGAAACCCCAGGAGCTAGCTACCATGTTCAGGAGGCTGACCCTCATCTGGACTCTCTCTTATGTCAGACTGTGGAATGTAAATTTTGGAAGTGCCAGGAGCTATAGTTTTTGTCATGTATACAAAACTTCTCTGAAGTGAGAAAGACTGCAATTGACATACCAAGAAGAGCACAGACAGGACACAAAGGTATAGTCTTGTCAGTGTTCAAGCTCCTGGTGCCACTTATTTCTCTGAATTACTACCCATCCTGGGATTTAATTGTCCTAGAGTTCTTTGGGTTGCATGAGCCAACAAATGCCCACTTGTCCTAAGCAAGTATTGCTTGGGTTTTCCATCATTTCATCTTCTATTCTATACAGAAGATTCAGAAGATTTAACAAAGTCCTAGGTATGAATAAGGAAATAAATCTTAGGACAGATTATTTCCAGGAGCAGTAATTAGAAATATTAAGCTGTAGCCAGACATGTCCATGGCATGATGTATAGTTAGGATATGTAGCATTGACCACAACACAGGTATGGTGGTTTTAAAAAATATGTTGCAAATTCTTTGACACTGATTCTCTTTTCATTAGGTCAGATCTAATTCCTTCTCCTTTTGACTATGGACTTGACTTAGTGACTTGTTTCTAACAAATAAAATATGAGAGAAGTGATGTTATATAACTTTTGAGACTAGGTCTTAGATAGTTTCAACTGGCCTTCTTTCTCATGGATCACTTGTTCTTGGAGAAGTTAACCTCCAGGTCATGCAGACAGGCAAAGAACCTGGAGAGAGGCCTATGTGGAGAGAAACCGAGGTCACCTTCAACAGCCAACACCAACTTGCCAGCTATGTAAGTGAGCCATCTTGAAATGGATCCCCCAGTCCCAGTTAAACCTTGAGATGATTGGTCAACATCTTGAATGCAATCTTATGAGAGACCATGAGCCAGAGCTACCCAGCCAAGCCACTCCTGAATTCCTAACCCACAGAGATAATAAAATGTTTACATTTTTAAGCTACTAAATGTACGGGAAATTTGTTGTATAATAAGATAACTAATACTATGTCCAAGATTTAGGGAAATTACTTTGAAGAGGTTCGTCAATTAGCATCAGTCATAAGTGACGGCAGGAGATCCCAAATAGGCAACTCAGTCATAAAAATAATTGGAGTTCATGATTACAGGTTTGGTCCCCAGGAAATAGAGCTCCAGGTAGAAAACATTGTTAATGAAGAACACATGGGAATAGAATCACTTAATCATATAAAAAGAGTGATAGAATAATATAATGGCTAAGATAAAGAGTTTGAGAGTTACACAGATTTAGATTCGGATCTTGGCTCCACTAGTTTCTGTTTGAACTTATTACTTGTCTGTATTTTTTAGTTTTATTTTGGGATAGTTTTAGGCTTACTAAAATGTTACAAAAATTATCAAAAGAGTACCTATGTACTCGTCACCCAGCTTCCCCAAATGCATAAGAATTTCGCATAAGAAAAAACAAAACAAAACAAACAATAACAAAAACATAAGATGCCTGGTACCAAGTCCCATGAGTGACTGAAATCTCAATTTGTATTCATAGAAAGTCTATTCATACCACCTTATCCTGTTCCCTTTTTCTTGGTGCTACTTTTTCCAGGACACCTGGGTTGTCCTCTTCTCCCTTCTGTGCCAAACTGTCCTTTCCCATTGAAAATTAATGTATGCAGGCTCATTTCTCTCTTTAAAAGATGCAGTCAGGAGCTAAGAAGCCAGCCTGAAGTTTCTCAACCTCCGTTTCTTAACTCTTTAGCAAAAACATTTCCAAAATGAAAGACCCTCCTCCATCATGCCCCACACCAAGAAAATGTGAGAAATGGATCATAAATTTCTCAGAAAAATGATAATTCAAGAAATTTCAAAATATAACAAACTACCAATATATGTATCATTTAAAGAAAACATTCTTTTTGCTCTCACATCATAAAGTAATTTGTCTTCAAAACTTGAATTTGAGAACTATTCAGGGCATAAAAATGAAGACATCAGAGTCACATCATATGTATGTGCTGGTTGCCCACCCGCCTTCCCATCTTGAAGGTAAGCTTCTTGCAGGCAGAGCCAGCATCCTGAGTTCTCTGTCCTGTCTCTAACACAGTGCCTGTCACACAGAAGGCATGTTGATCGACTTTGATATGATAGAGAAATTTCCTCTTAAGTATTCCATTTTTCAGAATTCATTCAAAAGTCAAATACCCATTCTTTAAGACATCTTGCTAAGAAAGGAAAAATTCATTATAAAGGGTCATTTTGAACATTCAGAAGGAAGACCTAAGTGTTGAGTAAGTGAACAGACCTTTCTGCTGATGTACTTACAGAAACAGAGGTCCAGGCCAGTTCCCCATCACCTCTTACCCCCAATGTTACAGGCTCTTCTCAGAGCTTTCTCCATATGGGCTCTTTCTCGGTAGCTTGTTTTCACATGTGGCTGCAAGACTGAACACAGTTAATCTGGTTTCCCTGCCTTGCTGCACAGAAGGCCAGTCAACAGCTCTCTTTTGACTTATCTTTAAACATTTTTTTAAATGTTCATTATTGAGGAGAAATAAAAAGGAAGCAACAGAGGCACAAACAGAGTGAAACGATAAGGCCTAGGAAATCTTACATTGTACTTTTAATCATGGACCACATTCTTTGTTTACCCAACTTGCCTTTGAGAAGGAGTGTTGCACCCTGTGCTGGGCATCTGATCCTGCACTGCTCTGTGCTCTACTGGGTTTATTTCCACATAGGTTCACATGGCCTTGGGGCGCCATCATGGAGGGTCTTGTTCTCAGCGGACATGGCACAAGGCAGTATCCTCACATAGTAAAGGTTCAATCAATAGTTGTTGAGTTAGTAAATGAATGACTCATATAGCTAATTTTTTACCGATCTGATGGGTGGATGCAATCCAACATTGCCAAAGTGAAGGGTTACACAGTGGGAAGGCAGTGGGGGTGGATGTAGTTGGCAGGCGGCAGAGAGAGGTACAGGACGACCCCTTACATTGTAAATGCAAAACATTCTCAGTGGAGTTTGGCTTTCCCACATAGTAATTATGTGTCATAGTGTATACATGCTCTATAGCTTATTTCTCAAAACATATTTGTGGGTATGTTTTTGCCAATGCTATTTTCATAAGACATGTCTCACAGAAATGGCCAGGAGCAGCCAGAAGCAAAACCCACCAAGTCCTGTTTCGTTCTTGTTCTTTCTTTGCTAATATGTGCAAGACTTAAGATAACTGAACTCATACTTTTCCTACCTAGAATAGAATTATCTTATAAATTCTTCTGTTAGTCTACAAGTAATCTGCCTTGATCCTATGGAATTACAAGCCAGTAGAGCTGCTGTATTTTACTTGAGTGTGGTTGCCACTTGGTTGGCACACACTAAGGATATTTTTGACTCTCTCTTTGCTGACACGAGCTACAGAGCCTAGTTGAGAAAACCCTCTGAATGAAAACAAACAAAAACCTACCAGAACAAATTAGGGACAGGGGAACTTGGAAGCCGTGTAAGAGTTGTGAAACCATCAGAACGTTAAGATTTAGGGTGTCCCTTTAAAGTTTTTTAGACTTTCTGGGAATACTCCCTGGGAAATGTTGTGTTTTCATAAAAAAGTTGTTCTGTGCCTGACAGCACGAAGAAGCACGTGAAGACTGGAGACTGTGAGAATGTTTTCAGCAAGAGCCAATCTGGTAGCAAAAGGCTAAAAATTGCATTTTCACAGCTCCGCCAGAATATGCAAAAATTTCTTGTCCCTATCTATTTTATGACATTAAAAATGATTTAAGGCAATTGACACTTCTATTTCTTCCAAGGGGAAAAAATAGATTTTGTAGAGTTCTGGCATATATCAGTGCATGACTGTTTCAGATCATTGTAGCTGGAATGGGCTGTTGTACCAAAGCTTATCTAATATACTTTGTTCATTCATTCAAAAAATCTTCACTGAATGCCTGTTAAGTGGCAGACACTGATCTCTTACTGGGTATATAGAATTCAAGAGGAGAGCCATGGTCAACTTAATCAAGAAGCAGTTCTAAATTTTTATCAAGCAACCATAGTGAAAAGACATGATAAAGTCAACCCAGTTCTAACCCCACCACTAAAGATTAAGAAGGAAATATTTTAGTATATGAGTTAGGTAACCTGGTTATTAGTCATTTAGGGTATGAAATAGGACTTGGAAAAGGTTATTAAGATTTTGAAGTAATAGACTGAAACAATCAGACTTGGGAAAGAACACAGATCTCATTTTTCTGGATTAGCTGCATTTGGTTGCTTGCGAGGTGAAGCTTTAGAGGAAAAGGAAAAAGGAAAAGCATTTTGGCAATCAGGTTACATGAATAGCAGGTTTCAGCAGATCTAAGTAGTCCCAGGCAGGCTGGGCCAGAATGTCCTTAGATAATCAAGTGCGGCTTTACTGGTATGGTTATTATCCCAAAGGAGACCTGCTAGAACAGGCTCAACTCTGCTGCTGTACAGCATGACCTTTGGTGCTTTCTCTTTTTTATTTCTCCTGTAGGAGGCAAGAGCTACAGCTTAATGGATAAGAGCCCATGCTTTGTGGCCAGCCATGCCTGGGTTTGGGTCCTGCTCTGCTACTTACCAGACAGCCCTGTGATTTGAGTTTCACAGCCTCTCTAAGCCTCTGATTCCTGCCTCATAAAAAGGGCATGGTGATCGTGTGATACTTCATAGAGCGAAATGAGCTTAGACTAAGCACTTAGCCCAGAGCCTGACACAAGGCAAGGATCTAATTCTTTCTAGCTAGTATCTCTTGCAAGGACATCAAGGCCATTTCTTGTTAATCAAAGTGAGCCAGCTGGCATCACGGGTTGGAAATCCCTTAGCAACTGGTTAGCACTCAGTACAAACTCGCTTAAAATTGGTATATTGGCAGTTAGGAAATTAACACTAATTCTGTCACACTTAACCATTTCATAATGGTGATCTATTTAGAGCAGTGATTGGAAAACAAGAACTTTAAATTTGGTAAAGAAGCTTTATGTTGCTTTATTTGTTTCAGAAAAGGACAATACCTGAGTCATGTTCTAAGAAAAACATGAGCATTTTTGAAAGTACCCTATGTGGACTGAATAGTAAAAAAGGAAAGGCACGTGAAAAAGGACATTATTATTTTAAAATGCTTTGAAATCACATTCAAAGTCGCCAGCTAAGTTTCGTGGTGTTCTGGCCACTGAGGGACTGCCAGGCTCTGTCTTCCTTTTTTGCCCATAGAGACCCCAGCCCTGCAGTACTGGTAGTGAGGCTCATGGTAGCTCCCACTCACTGGACTCATTCTGTCATTTTCAAAAGATGTTCAGTTCTTAAAATAAACTGACAATAAATAACAGATCAAGTATCTTATGATCTAAAATAATTCAATGGAAATTTGGAATGAACATAAAACTATATAGATCCCCATCTTCCCTGGCTGATTCTCTCAGATTATAAACATATTAAACTTATCCCCAGCCTAAAGTAGCCTGCTTGGGAGTTGGCAGTCTCTCAAGCTGCCCTTGCCCCCTCTTCTCTCCTCCACAGCCAAGAGTACATAAGAAGTAGTCCTCCCTGACTCTATCCATTTCCTCCACTCCCATTCACTGCTCAACCTCCTGCAGTTCCCGCTACTCCCTTAAAATTGCTCTCTACCCAGCTGGAGGAGAGCTGGCAGCTCAGAACTTACCATAGGCTTAAAGGAGAAAAACTTGATCCAGCCCAAGGAGAGCTCTACACTATCCTGGGCTGATATCAAAGGAACGCAACTTTCCAACCCCATCAGTGGTCACCCACTACCAACCCCTGCCCTCCAAGGCAGGAAGCAGGTGAGCTGAGCTAAGGGATGAGATGGAAGCAGGCATCATAAAGGGAAAAAAAAAAGTGACAACTCTGGAAGTCACAAAGTTACCAGTCTTAAGAGGAAATATTGATTATCTTTTATAAAAGTTAGCGTTCATTCTCCAAGAACCCATTTGTATTTGGAACAATCTGAATCTCAATTATCTGAGTTCCTTAAAACTACAATGATCATATTCACTTAACTTCCATAAATAGATACATTTGTTTGCTTTACAATAGCACCTAGCTTTTCATTAGAGAAATTTCAAGGAAGCACCCCTCTGTCTTTAATTGACTTCCTAATTACACTAATTTTATTTGATTGATATATTAGGCTCTGGAGGAAAGGGAAAAGAGGGGAAGAGAGGTCACAATACAGTCCTTTATTCTCAGCTCCAGACAGCACAGGAAATCCTCAATTAAACTATACCACTTCCCTCAGCATGCCATAAAACCCATGCATTATATTTAATATCTTTAAGCTCATTTATAATAATGGTTTTATGTGATGTGGTGAAGTTAACCCATTCCTTCTAGACTTTCTTTTCATTATTATTGCAGAACAAGGCATGCTTCTTGTGAAAAAAAAATCAGAAGTTCAGAAGAATAAGTCCTGAAAAATTAAAGTCCCCCGTCCCCCAGCCCCGTCCTCCTTAGGTTTTCTTTAGAAAACTTCCCTGTGACAATTTCCCTCCATTTGGAGAGGCAGACAAGAGGACATCTCCTCACTCACAGCCAGGACACTGTGCATCTCATATCGTGCTGGGACTTTTTCTTGACAGGATTGAGGGAGATTCAAAGTTCCCCAAAACCAGAGAGGAACAAATGCATCAACACAGCATCTCAGACCCTGGAGAAAGTCCAGCCGTGGCCATGGTTTTGCTGTAGAATGTTTTCTTCTAATGCAAAGTCTAACTTAGAACAATGTCTTCCTTGTGCTTTCCCTTTAAGGAAGGGTTGGCTGGACCCCGACAATTAGTAACTTAGGACAAAGCCTTCTGAGTTGGTGGCCCCATAAGGGCCAGAAGGAAGTGGTTTTCCTACAACCTCTGTTCCTCAGCCCAGCCTGGGCCACAGCACAGGTGAAGGTTATTGGAGGAAGAGTTGTTTCATCTGGGAGGCTTTTCCTTCCCTTATTATCCACACCTGAGCAGCACACAACCTAGAGGCTCAGGTGGATCATAGTTGTGGGATGCCTGTTTATTTTGTGGTGAGCATCTGAGAAGCGTCATCCCCACCTCCAGAGACTGCTCAGCTCCCCATGAAGGGGTGGGCCAGTTCTGTCTAGTTCCTCCACTCTCTTCCCTGCATGGTATCTAGGAGTGGCACTTCCCCCTGAACTAGGAATATCTGACCCTCTGTGTCTCCCTGTGAACCCCGTTGAGGTGAGTATTAATGTCTCTGATCTGACCGAGCAGCGCCGGGTTTGCAAGCTCAGCTCCCAAACAGCTTTAAGCTTGTTCCCATCCAGGCAGAGAAAGGGAGATGTTAGAGAGGCTTGGGACCAAAAATGGGGAAAGAAGGGAGAGGTTCAGGGCAAAACTCTATCCAGAAGTGCTGTTTATTTAGCTGAGTATTTTCTCTCTCAGAATGATAGATGACTATTGGCAGGGGGCGGGGGGGTGGTGGGCAGGATCCCTGACAAATATACCCTCTTCATATGCCGCCGAAACATTCTTGGAGATTGTGCTCTAGGAATCCCCCTGATTCTATGATTTTCCACGTTTCCCTGACTGCTAGAGGGTAGAATTAGAACAAATGGCTAACAGGATACCATTCCTTACAGCTCAATAATGCTGATTGTCTCTGGATTCTGAGTAAGAAGGAAACTGGGAAACATCAGTATCTAAGTACCTCTAGTGATTGGGACAGAAATTTAGACGTCTGGCAAACTTTTTCTTTTTCTTTTTTTTTTTTTTTTTTGAGATGGAGTCTCGCTCTGTCGCCCAGGCTGGAGTGCAGTGGCGCGATCTCGGCTCACTGCAAGCTCCGCCTCCCGGGTTCACGCCATTCTCCTGCCTCAGCCTCCTGAGGCAAACTTTTTATTTAACCTTCTCAAAGAAAATTTAATTAATTTTAATGACTTTTTAGCCTCTGAAAATTAGTTGGTTACAAAATTAGCTTAATAATAATGATTACATTGATAAAAATATTATTTTAGCACTAAATCTGAGGGGAGAAAATTACCATGAGTTTCAAAATATATTGCTTTTGACTACTTCAAAAGATATTTGAAGTGTTAAAATTATTTTTACAGTTTCTCTTACACCCAGAATATTGTATTGTCTTAGTCCATTTGTACTGGGACAAAATATATAGCAAAATACCTGAGACTGGGTAATTTGTAAAGAACAGAAATAAATTTTCTCATGGTTCTGGAGTCTGGGAAGTCCAAGGTTAAGGCACCAGCAGGTTTGGGTGCCTTGTGAGGGCTGTTCTCTGCTTCCAGGATGACACCTTGTGGCTGCCTCCTCCAGAGGGAAGTGACACTAAGGTAGAAGGGCAAGCTCCTCAAATGCTGTGTGAAGCCTTTTTTATGAGGGCACCTGATCCCGTTTAGGTGGGAAAAGTACCCCTGGTCTAACCACCACTTAAAGGTCTCACCTCTTAAACCATCACATTGGCTACACCTGAATTTTGGAGAGGATTCATTCAAATTGTAGCCCTGATCTGTAGGAATCAGATTATTGATATCATGTCTAAGCGGCCCATTGAAAAAGGTGGTAGACATTTATCTTTCTTGTGCTCTTTCGTAGTCTAAGTGCACGTTGTACACAATGAATGCTCAATAAATAATGACCAGACGTCTTAGACCTGATTTATTAGTGATTTAAACTTCATAATTTGCTTTTGTGTTTAGAGAAGAAAGAGAGGAAAAGTTATGCTGTTTGGAGAAAGCAGCACTTGAGCTTAAATTCTAGCTTTAACTCAAGTGATTTTGGACAGGTTAGTAAACTCTCTGGGACTGTATCTGCTTATCAATAAAAGGCAGATAATGATCCTACTATCTCATAGAGTTATTATGAGGACTATGATCACACATGAAAACACCAGCACAGGACATGCTCTTAGTGTGTACAAAATGCCATTCCCTTCCTTTCCCCTTTACATGGTACAATTGACCTGACATCTACAGGTATTAACAAGAGTTCTAATAAACATTGAGGCAATATGTTCTTTCCCTGTAAGTGACACTAGAAGGATTATATATGTAAGTATATATTCATTCATATGAATATGAATGAATTATATATAAATATAATGTAAATATATGAATTATATAAAAATATATATTATGTAAATAATATATGAATTATATAAAAATATATATTATTTAAATAATATATGAATTATATATATTATTTAAATAATATATGAATTATATACTTATTCATATGTATTGCATACAAATAAATAGAAACATTTCATTCATGAGTATGAATGAATTATTTATATGAATAAATATGTATTCATTCATGCATCCCTCAGCCCATCCATTGAGCTTTTTACAAACATTTTCCAAGTACCTATAACTGCCAAACAATAAAGTGAAGCAATGGGGCTTACAAAGAAATATAAAACATGAGCCTTCCTTGGAGGAGCATCTTATGAATCCTCCTCACTCTCACCCATCTGATTTTCTACTGTGGAGACAATGGAGAAGTAGACCAAAGATTTGGGGGTGGGGACTGGTAAAGGTAAAAACAGGAGAAGTCCACCTTTGTTATATCCTTGAAAGCTGATTGGTATGAAAATGAAGATTTTTGTTAAAAAGTAATAGAACAAAATTATCTTGTTTATAATGGAACAGAAAACTGTGGCATCACCTTCTGTCTGCAGGAGTAAAGCAAAGTTGTTATCCTTCAGTTTGAGGAATATACACTGACATTTTCACTGAAGTGAATAATGTTTTGCTGTTTGTCCTCGTATAATTTTTTGAGTGTTTCTTTAAATTGTTCTTATGTGAGTTGACAGATATTTTCCAGGATATAATTACTCGATATCATCCAATTCATAAACTCTTCCTTCTCAACAAATGTTCTCATCATTGTGGTGAGTAGCGTCACGTCCTTGTACATTTCCTGGGTGTGTTAATATTGAAGGCAGGATATGCCCAGGCTGGTGGCTTCTTCAGTTTTCTTTATACATTTTTGCTATCTTTTGAGAAAGTCTTTTTGCAGCTTTAAATTTTGGATCAGGAACACAGTCTGTACCTTGCTCAGACATACCTGGTGCTGACCTACTACTGAATAAAAAACATTTGGACTTCTGTTTTTGCCTAACTTGGAAAGGGAAAGAGGTATTTGTTAGAGTTGTTTCAGAATGCCAAAGGGGATAGCATAAACAAGAATATTCCCCCAAATTCCTTTCTGCTCCCTCTACCACCCCCGCAATGTGGGAGGGAGCTTGATTCTGACAGCCGTCTGCAGGGAGGAATTTTTAGCCAATCTCACCTGCAGTTATCTGTCACTGTTGGTAGCATGATTTCTGAATAAGGAGATGCTTCCTTTTTAATGGAAAAAAATTCTTTATATCCCAAACTTGGCATGTATTTTAGTGAGAAAAAGGAAAAAAAAAGTCTGATAATGAAGGCTATAGTTGGTTTTAAACCCTATTTTCGGCCATAGCACAATCCTAACTGATCCCTAAAGACTGCAGTCCCCAGTAGGCTGCCTTTCCTTTCTGAGAGCCAGTACAGCCCTTCCAGAAGGTCTCCACTGACTTCGTGCTGGGTGCTAGTGGGGCTAAGGAGTAGCCTTTATGCCACGCTCAGGCCACGGCTGCAGCAGTCCCATGGCCTCTGGGAAGTACTCGCCTCCTTGCCATTTTTAGTTTTAGTCTCTTGGGTAACCATGCTCCTGCCCCTCAATTTCTTGGTATGGGGGTCTTTGAACAAGGCAGTCCTATCTGATTTCTCACCCAGTGGTCTGAGATCTCCTTTCCCTTCTTAGGTTCAGAACAAGCGAATAGCCACAATGAAAACATATCAGAAATTAACTTCAGTGTGTCTCTTGCTCTTGGAGCAAGTGTAGGTGTTAAAATAAAACATGCAAACCAACAAACAGATAAATAATGCATTAAGTTTATTTTCAATTTTTAAAAATCATCAATGATTCTGTATTTTTTTTGTCAATGCAGACAATTTTGAGAGATTTCATCTGCAAAGCAGACTGCATCCTTCATTAATTTTTACCCCCTACTCAGGTTTCTCTTCCTATCACACAAATATATCCCCTTTTACTACAGTAATGAGTGTTTTCTGTTCTTACTTAACAATAAAAGTAACAAGTCACTAGAGCATTCAACAGCACAATGTAGTAAACAGTAACTTGCTAAGTTAATAAAGTTCCAACCAAAAATAAAGAACTTGACAATTTTATTGCTCTGTGAAGTCTTATGGTTTCAATTTAGCTTTTGAGAATTGTAAAATTGCTCTAGAAACTGCTCCCACCCCGCCCCCCCCCGCCCCCCCCGCCGCATTACTGTGGGATCCCTAGTTAGAATTTGTCAAAATGGATTTAGGCTTTTACCTTCCCATTTCCTGTAGCAGCTTCAGTTTTCATGGTTTGATGTTCACCGAGTAGTCAGAAAGATACAAACACAATGTCCTGTGATCTTAACGCAAGGGTGTTCTATTGCCATCATGTGTATCAGGATTTTTGTACTACATGGCCTGGGACGGAAAGTACAAGAGAAAAGAGGGTCAAGAAGAGAAGGACCTGAACCAAAAGAATGAGCAAAATTTGACTTCCCTCTATAGATTTTTTCACTCTAAGTGCCATTCACAGAAATTTGGTATCCGTGGAAACCAATGCGGTACATGCTGAAGTTACATTTTCTCTGCAGATACAAAAGGCTAGCTATCTAAGCTGATGTTATGCTTAGGATTAGCAGAGAGAAAGTGTTTGAGAAAAGTATAGAATAATTAACTGGATACCTATCATGTGCAGGGAACCATGATTTGTACAATGAAGGATACAAAATATACAAGAAAGGATGATAGATATGTGACAATTTATTTCCATGTAGGAATGTTGACAACCTTTAGCATTCTGGCTTTCCTTAAATTTATAATGTTACCTATGAAAATACGAGAAAATGTTCCTGTCACAGATTTAGATTATATCCTCTGCTTTGGTAAAAAACAAAATGTTGTCAAACAGAAGATGGAATTTTCCTGAGACTTATTTTATAGTTGAATGATAAACAAGAAAGATTCCCAGAAATTGAATAAGATCATAACAACCTTGCAGGCTGTTGACCAGAAATGAGGCAAAGCTGGGGACAGAGGGAAACAACTAAGAGAAGCGAGTGTTTGACAGCATGTTGATTTAATCAGGGGTAAAAGAGCTGCCACCGCAATAAGAAAAGAGTGCGTTCAGAGGAAGAAAGAGTGAGGAAGGATTTGGAAACAAGAACCCATTCAACGAAGTTGACGTAGGTTATGACCAGGAACGGGAAGTTCATGGCGACTTCTGTGAGTCAGGGGAGGTGCACCCCTGGGCAGGGTAGATATTCACTGTGCTGCAATTCTGCCTTAATTCAAGGGTAAACCATAGAGAAGCCAACTAAAAGTAACTTTGCTTTCTTTACTATCAGTAGAATTGGGTGAGAGAGTGCTGGCATAGCCTTGGGGAGTGAGCCTGGGTGTCTAGAAAATGGTGAAAAATGAAAGAATTAAAAGCTTAACACTGTTCTAATTGGACTCAGGGAATGATATGTTTGGATCAGTTTTACGAGTTAAGAAACTAGATAGTTTCTTACCCCTGCTACATATTCACTGGTCAGCACAAGTGCAATGTGAGTGCTCCTTTACTCTCTAGCAAACCCGGAGAAGGTGGTAAAGTCAGGATTGATTGGAAATCCTGCAGCATGGGAAATGTGGGGTTGGTTTGTGGCATGACAACAAGCAGGCATGGGAGACACTGGGGGAAAAAATAGGCAACGCTAGAGAAAAATGCATCCACGCTTCCAACCTCTTGCTGAAACGTATTCCTAGTTATTCTTTAGTTCTGAGAATCAAGAACATTTTCTTGTTGACGATGTCTACCTCAATAAATAAGGTGAAAGTACCATCTGAGACACTTTAAATGCTGCACGTGTATGTACACTAAACATTTGAAATAGTTTTCAAGTTACAAAATTAACTTTACATGTGATTCGTTTAACATAATTTAACTCAAACATTTCATTTTAAGTGTTACAAAACACATCAGTTGTAGCCAACATGGCAGATCCACACTATACCCAGGCATGGCCCCTTGCTTCTCTCTTTAAGCATGTGTTCCAGGTTGCCACAATGTGATTGTGAGTCCGAAGAGAAAAGTCACCCCACAGCTCTGTGGTCTTTGCCAGAAGGATTCTGTAGTGTAAGCGGTAAAATCTCAATCGTTTCTAGGTGGACCGGATAATATTTAAAGTTGGCCATCACCCTAGACATGAAGCACAAGATGCAGACATTTGTTCTATTTCTTAAATGATTGGTTAAAGCCATTTCAGAACGTTAAGATGAGAGATCTGAGGTAAATAAACTGTCTCTGCTAAGTATCTGTTTCTCAGGGAGTGTTGGTAAATAAGTATTTGGTTTGCTATAACTAGAAGCTCCTATTTTTCATTTTACTGTCTACACCCAACTACACCAGCTCTGCGTATATTTTAATTGTTCTTCCAAGGTCCCCAAAAGAAATATAATGAGGGAAGTTCCTGCTGCTAGCACCCTCTCTGAGACATAATGTCTTCTAGCTCTTCTTTAATGCTAGGTGCAGCATCTGTTTTACTGCCCTGCCTATCAAAATCTTTTTCCTTTTGCAAAAGAAAAGCCTCATGTCTTGATCATTCAATAAAGTGTCCATTTTCTTTCCCTTGAGTTCACATAATCTGCCCGGTTTA
Source organism: Pan paniscus (assembly GCF_029289425.2). Taxonomy (NCBI): domain Eukaryota; kingdom Metazoa; phylum Chordata; class Mammalia; order Primates; family Hominidae; genus Pan; species Pan paniscus. The sequence continues at coordinate 155,811,496 of NC_073254.2, forward strand.
ACTGCTGGGTTATTGGGTATGTTGTTGTAAGGACCCCCTTTTAGTCTCTTTGAATTACATGTTTGACTTACACATAACTTCTCCAGCAATCTCTTTTCCTCATCAATTCAGTCATTAGACAACTATATATTGATGGTCTATTACATGCCAGGTACTGTGCTAGGTGTTGGGAACACACTGCACAGCTTTTTAAGTTTGGTCCAGTGGCCTCAAAAAGCTTACTATCTAATAGTGGCCTGTTACTGAATTCTTAAGAAGTATTTGGATGGCTATGTATGTGCTTTCTGAAAATACAGGTAAAGTATTTCCCTACTCACTAGAAGACTCCTAAAAAACAATGTGTGAGTTAAACTTCTGTTAAGTGGAATTCAGGTTTTGTTTTGTTTTGTTTTTTGAGACGGAGTCTCACTGTCGCCCAGGTTGGAGTACAGTGGTGCGATCTCGGCTCACTGCAGGCTCTGCCCACCGGGGTTCTCGCCATTCTCCTGCCTCAGCCTCCCGAGTAGCTGGGACTACAGGTGCCCGCCACCTCGCCCGGCTAATTTTTTGTGTTTTTAGTAGAGACAGGGTTTCACCATGTTAGCCAGGATGGTCTCGATCTCCTGACCTCGTGATCTGCCTGCTCGGCCTGGAATTCAGGTTTTAAGTGCTGCATACCGCTTGCTATTTTAGAGCCTCCTGCAAAGTTAATAAGCAAACTCTAATTTTTGATATGAATTTTAACTTTAGCACTGATACATTTTCTTAATGTTGATCAATATTATAAGCACTCAAAACTCTCAAACATTTTAAAATGCATAAAACGAAAACCTTTGTAAATGGAATCTCTATTTAAATGCGCTAAGAGTAAATGCTATTTAAAGGAATCCTGATATAATATTGTAAGGAAAGTGGTTAATCATTAACTTATTTTTTAAATGTGGACTTTTATTGTAATTTCTATACTGTAGAAAGCAAAACTTCTAGCAATACAAAAAATGTAACCAATAAGAAAATACAAAATATACTTCGTTATAATAAAAAGAACACACGAGTAGTAGGCTACATGAGACCCTTTACCTGTTGTGTTCTGAAGAAGAAACCTTTCCCCAGAGCGTCTGCCTCAGAGTCTATGTTGTGGCATGTATTAGTTTGTTGGTGCAGCCATAACAAAATACCCCAGATGAGTGGCTTAAATAACAGAAATTTATTTCCTCACAGTTCTGGAGGCTAGGAATCCAAGATTAAGATGTCAACAGGATTGATTTCTTCTGAGGCCTCTCTCCTGGGCTTATAGACGGCTGTCTTTTTTTCTGTCTTCACCCTTCCTTCTGTGACTGACTGTGTCCTAATCTCTTATAAATGCACCAGTCATATCGGGTTACGGCCCACCTGCATAACCTCATTTTACCTTATTTAATTACGTCTTTAAAGACCCTATCTCCAAATACAGTCACATTCTGAGACACTGGGGTTTAAGACTTCAACATATGCATTTTTTGGTTGAGGGAGGGACATGATTCAGCCTATAACATGGCACATCTCTAGATTAGAAAATTCCAGTTTGCGAGTAAATAGCCAGAGGAGTCACAACGCAAACTTTTTTTCTCCTATAAAAACTTCAGCATGAATTAGGTTATCAGATAACTGCTATGTTCAGAATAGGCATTTCTAAAGATTTGTTGATGATATGATGACAGCTCTCACCTTGAAGAGCAGAGGGTAAAGGAATAGAAAATGAACCCAGAAAATGGGTGGAAGATGGGGTTGGAAAAATGCCAGAAGGCACTGCTTCAAGAAGGCATGCTCACAGTGGCTGAGTGGAGGGCAGGGGAGGGCTGCAGATAGCTTCTGAAGCCTGCAGGCTAGCGGGGAGCTCAGTTACACAAGATGAAGGGGGTAACCAAAGCCAGGTTGTGATTTACAAATTTGCCCTGATGGAGAATATTTGATGATAAGCATTAAATAGCAAAGTTTAGAAGAAGTTTTTTTCTTCTTGTTTTCCAATTGTTCTTTCTATTGGACACTTTGCCATGATTCTGAGCTAAATTAGCCCGTTGGAGACATGGTCGTAAGATAGTCTGTTGATCTGGAAAACAGTTTTCATGAAAAATGAGTAGGTGGTAGAAGGAAAAGAGAAATAATTTGAAATGCAAAGCACTGTAAATACATAGGAGAAAAATGCAGTAGTAGGGCTGAATAGCTTTTGCTAATCAAATTTTAAGCCATTCATTCTTAATGTATTTGGTTGTTAATGACATAAGTTACGAATCACAGTAGCCAATAAATATTTGTGAACATTATTTACATTATCGTTATGGAATGACTTTTTGGTAAATGAGTAACAATTCTTTTTTTTTTTTTTTTTTTTTTTTGAGACAGGGTCTTACTCTGTCACTCAGGCTGAAGTGCAGTGGTTCAATCACAGTTCACTGCAGCCTCAACTTTCCTGACTCAGCTTCACAAGTACCTGGGACCACAGGCACATGCCACCATGCTCAGCTAATTTATTTTTATTTTTTGTGGAGACAGATTCTTGCTATGTCACCCAGACTGATCCCAAACTCCTGGGCTCAAGTGATCCTCCTGCCTCAGCACTCCGAGAGTGCTGAGATTACAGGTGTGAGCCACCATACCCAGCCCAGTTCTATTTTCAAAGGGATTAAAATGTGCTCTGACTGTATCACTATCTTATTGCCAACAGGGAGGAGAATTCAGATGGACAATAGGGTTATAATGAAGTGGAAAGAAGTTGGTATAAGATACAGCATCAGTTGGCAGAAATGACAAGTTGCTAGATAGACTTGGATGGGTGGCACATGCCAGAGGGTCAGGTCTAGGACTAGGTTTGAGAAGAGCACTGTACTCGGAGGAGGGGCTGAGAGCATGAATGATGAACTGCCCCAGCCCCCACTGAGGATGTTAGAGATTAAGTCTGTATAATCTTTTGAAAGCCTTAAAAATCCTGAATTTTGAAACTCTGTACTACCCTTCAGAAATCTCACGAAGTCTGAACTCTAAAACCCTGGTCCCAAAGGTTTTAGATAAGAGGTTATAGACTTGGACCAGTTTCCATTCCCACCTGCAATGTACAGTAGTTCCCTTGGCCCCATATTCTCATCCACATTTTTTATAGCCAGACTCTCTAAGTTTTATAAATCTAATGGAGATATGTTAATGTACAATTGTGTATCTTATTATTTTTATACAGGTTCAGATTTCTTTCCATTGATCCTTTGTCTTTTTACTCTATAATATATTTGATCTTACAGGAGACTATGATTTTGACGTTAGCTACTTTGCACATTTTCTTTGTGGCCTTTGCTTTTGTGTCTTTTATAGGAAGGTCTTTTGCTTTTGATCATTGGTATATCCAATCAAATATTTTCTGACAATTTGACAGTTTTGGTTTTTCATGTTTAAGTCTTTAATTGCAATTTATATTTGTATAATGGATTTTGGAATGAATCTAAGTTTAACTTGGTTGGATGTTATATTTTGCAGATGGCTAGCCTTGTTCTAACATCATTTACTAACTAGTCCATTTCTTCTCCACTCATTAAAATATCAACTTTATCTTTTACTAAATTTTTATATACATGATGATTCACTTTTAGACTTTTTTCTGTTCCATTTTTTAAAATTTATAGATACCTACACCAATATTGCAATACTTTACAATGTACAGCTATTTAATTGCTATAAAAGATGTCTTCTATTTTTCTCTAAGCAGATTTAACATTGCTGACTATATTTTACATCGTTTTCCTTGTATACTGTGATACCACATCCTTCTTTTTATCCTCATATGTTGCCAGTTCTCGATTTTTTAATAGGCTTCTCCTCCTTTCAATACTGGTATTCCCTTCAATTTTCCCCCAGAACCTCTTCTCTCCTCACTCTAAGCACACTTCATGAGCTAATGTAGCTTAATTTCACCAATATGATGCTACTCAAAACTGTTCTTCTAGCCCAAGTTTGTTTTGTTTTGTTTTGCTAAGTTTCATAGCCACATATCCATCTTCACTTTGATGTTAGGTTCAAAAGTGAACTTATCATCTTCCATGCCTGATATAGTTTAGATATTTGTTCCCTCCACATCGCATGTTGAAATTTAATCCCCAATGTTAGAGGTGGGGCCTAGTGGGAGGTGTTTGGATCATGGCAGCAGATCTCAAGAATAGTTTTGTGACGTCTTTGCAGTAATAAGTTCTTACACTACTCGTTCTTGCAAGAACTGATTGTTAAAAAGAGACTGTCAGCCATGATGGTGGCACATGCCTGCAGTCTCATCTACTCGGAAAGCCAAGACAAAAGGATTGTTTGAGCCCAGGATGCAATGAGCTATGATCACACCACTGCACTCCAGCCTGGGCAGCAGAGTGAGGCCCTGTCTAAAAAAAAGGAAATAAAAGAAAATGGTTTTGGCCAGGAACAGTGGCTCACACCTGTAATTCCAGCACTTTGGGAGACCAAGGCAGCAGGATTGCTTGAGGCCAGGAGTTCAAGACCAGCCTGGGCAACATAGCAAGACCCTCTCTCTAAAAAAAAAAAATATTTTTTTGAAAAGAGAATATAGACAGTTGAATTGCAAAGGAAAGAAAATGACTAAAAATGGTCATTTCTATGAGTGATGGATCATGGGCTATTTAAGAAGAAGATTTAGGATGAAAGTGAAAATAAAAAAGTTACTCCTTTTAGATTATAACTAATAAATTACAGAAAGTGGGGTCATTTCAAATGCTGTGCTTCAAAGAATACTTTGAAGTATTTATTAAATAATAGTACCTCTGCAGATGAGTGAGTGTTTTAAACCTAGTAGTCTTAGATTAATATTACTGTGTTTGGTGGAGATAATTAGATAGATACTGGGAAAGACATAGACATAGACATGGACATGGACATGCATATCGATACAGGTGTAGGTATATCCTTAAAGTTTTCTCAAGCTGCAAATGGTGAAGTATTTGTATCATGGGAGAACACAGTCAGCAGTTGCCTCTAGGAAACAGGGACACTGGACACTGAATTTGTTAGGACACTTCCTATGACGAGCAACAGAAAGCCAACTTAACCTCAGACAAAAAAGAAAATCCATTGACTATCATAACTGACTGTATTAGTCGGCTTGGGCTGTCATAACAAAATACCACAGACTGAGTGTCTTAAACAACAGAGATTTATTTTCTCACAGTTCTGGAGAATGGAAGTCCAAGAATAAGATGGCAGCAGGGTGGTATCTGGTGAGGGCTCTTCTCCTGGTTTGCAGACAGCCACCTTCTATCTGTGTCCTCACATGGTGGAAAGAGAGAGACCTCTTGTGTCTCTTCCTCCTCTTAGGAGGGCATCAGCCCCATCAGATTAGGAACTCACCCTTTTGACCTCGTTTACATCAGTTGTCTCCTTATAAACCTATCTCCAAATACATTGGAGGTAAGGACTTCAACATATGACTTAGGGAGGAGGCATAATTTAATCCATAGCACCAACTGTTTGAACTTCATTTCTGAGAGACCATTATCTTGGCTGTGCATCTGCCTTCAGGGCACTCCTTCTTGATCTCCTTTGCTGGATCCTTCTCAATTTCCCATTACCTAAACAGAGTTTAGTCTTGGGTCTATTCTCATTTCCTAAGTGATCTCATGCCCTCCCACAGCTTTCAATACTATTTCATCTGTCCATGGTGCTCCAGAATGCTATATAAGCTGCCTACATAAGATTCATATTTGGATGTATCATAAATATTGCAAAGGTAACATGCTATCTAGCATCACCTTAGTTAATGACAACCAAACTCAAATAGGCCCTAGTACTCTTGGCCATCATATTATATTTCTTTGGTAATTTAGGCTCTTTACTCTGGTGGATGACATTTTATATCTCCTTTCCTCAAACCTCCATCACCTCCCCCTCCCCTCTCTTAGACAATTGTTATTTCACTGAGAAATTAGAAGTCACAGAGAATGTTCACATACAGTGATGGTTGCACCGCCATTGCAACCCGCCTACCAACACCTGTACCATTTACTCTGTTTTGCCTTCTATGTCTATGGATGAAACATCCACACTCTTTTCCAAAGCCAATAACTCTGCTAGTTATATATCACTGCTGAAACAAACTAACACAAAATATATTAGTCCCTGTTTCTCTAGGTGGGTTTGGCTAGGTACTTTGCTTAAAATCTCACAAGGCAAGAAAACAAGGTGTCAGCAGGGCTGTATTATTTTATGGAGGTTCCAGGGAAGACTCTGTTTCCAAGTTCATTCAAGTTGTTGGCAAATCCAGTTCCTTGCAGTTGTAGGACTTAGGTGGCTATTTTCTTGCTAGCTGTTAGTTGGGGGTTCACTCTTTGCTAGTAGAGACCTCTTTTGCATCCTTGCACATGGGCTCACAACTCAGAGACAGCAGCATCGTGTGAATTCTTCTCAAACTTGGAATTTCTATGACTTCTGCTGCATCTCTCTTCTGCTTCCAGCCAGAAAAATCTCTCTGCTTTTAAGGGTTCATGTGATTAGATTGGGCACACTCAGATAACCCAGGATAAAATCTCCCTACTTAAAAATTCAGAACCTCAATTAAATCTGCAAAGTCCCTTTTGCCATGCAATTTAACATGTCCCCATGTTCCAGGAATTAGAGTGTGGACATATCTGGAGGGCATGTAGCCTACCACAAATTTGATTTGTGCCCCAGCAATTTGCTCCCTCTTTTCCGCATCACCAATTATTCCCCCTAACTGCATTTTTTTCCATCAGTGTACAACATGCTGATATTCCCTTTCAATGACTGCTCCATTTCTCTGCTCTCTTTGGGGCAAAACACCTTGAAATAATTGCCTATACTCTCTGTTCCCAATTCTTCTTTCGTTTTTCTTAACCTTTCAACTTTCTACTACACTCAACCTTCTTTTGTTAAAGACACAAATGATTACACATTCTAAGTTTAAGGGTCAATTTTCAATCTTCATTTAAGTGTCATTTTACACAGCTGATCATTGAAATAGTTAATTTACCTTCTAAGGCACCATCCTCTCTTGGTTTTTCTTATACTTTCTGGAGGCTCCTTGTCAGCCTCCCTTGCGAGTCCTTCTTTATATTCTTGACAGCATAATCATGGACTGCCTGCAGCTCTTCCATCTGCATTCATTCCCTTGGTAATTGTATCTAGTTTCATGGCTTTAAGTTCTACAGGTATACAATGACTTCCAAATTTATATCTACAGCCCAGAACTGTACCCTAAACTGCATGCTTATATATTCCACTGCCTAGTCAACATCTCCATGTAGATATCTTACAGGCAAGGTTAACAAATTCAATATCAAACTTCATCTTCCCCACAAAACCTGCTTCTCCCGCCATCTCTTGGTCAGTGCTAGCTCTGTTCTTCTACTTGATGGAACCCCAAATTTGGAGATGTCATTGGCTCCTCTCACTAATCTCCCTCCTTTATACTTAGCACCCAATCCATTTAACAAGTCTTATTGTCCTTAACACCAACATATAATTGGAAGTAAACCACTTCTAGCCACCTCCACCAAAGCATCGTGGTAGACACCACTAGGATGTCTGGCTTGTTTATTGCAATATATCCTTTATTAGACTCTCTTCTACCTTGACCTCCACATGGTTGCCAGAGCGATCCTGTCAAAAAGTAAGTCAGATTGCCTCATTCCTCTCCTTAAAGCCCTGTTTCATGCAGACAGGAAGCCAAAGTCCTTACAATGACCTAGAAAACTCTCCTTGATCTGTCACCTCTGCACCCATTGCCACATCCTACTACTTACCAGCCAAATACTCCAGTCCCCAGAGCCTTGCACTTAATGTCCTCTTGTTTAAAATGCTCTCCCTATGCCTCCCTCATCAACTTGCCTTTGTGTCCAACATCACCTTTGCAGTGGCACCTTCTCTGCATACTCACTTTAAAATTGCAAGCCTCTATCTGACTAGTGACCCTTCCCTCTCCTGTTTCTTCTTCACAACAGTATTACCACCCGATATCCTATATAAATTTTTTATTTGTTGTTATGGCCATTCTCCTATCAGAAGAATCTAAGTTTCGTGGGGTCAAAGAATTACGTGTTGGAGGGTGTGTATGTGTGTTATATGTTTTCACTGCGTTCTCCCCAGCACCTAGAACAGTGCCTGGTACAGAGTACACAATCAAATATCTGTTGCTGTTCAGTGAAGGTCCAGAACTGTTCTTTATTTCACCTCAAAACCAGGCTCTTCTCCCAGGCTTCCCCATGTCAGTAAATGGCAACTCTAGTCCAGTTTGCCCAAGCCAGGAACCTGGAAATTACTCTTGATTCCTCTCTTTCTCACACCTCTCATCTTCAAATACTGCCAACGCTGTCTGCAAATACACAGGCCCCCTTCCAAAATCTGGCCCTCCCACCTTCTCCACTGCTCTCACCCAAGTCCGAGCCATGATGTGCTCTCACTTAGGTTAGCACAGTGGCCTCATTTATTGGTCTCTCTGCCTCTACTCTTGCTCCCTAGGAGTCTATCTTCCACAGAGAAAAGAGAGAAATCTCTTCAGAATTCATGTCGAATCATAGACATTCCTCAGTTCAAAACACTCTGATAGGTAGGTTTTCACCTTGGAATAAAATCTAAGTCGTGTGCATGGCCTGTAAGACATGTCCTGATCTTGTCCCAGACATACCTTCTGAAACTTATTTCTTCCCTTTGCTCACTCTCTTCCAGCCACTCTATTTCCCTTCCTGTTCCTTGGCTCTGCCAAGCACTCATGTGTTGTGGGAACTTTCCATGGCTTCATCTGCATGGAAGGTAGAGGCACACAGTACCTGCTATGTCCCATCATTTGGGCCTCCGCTCCAAGTTGCTTTATCAGAGGGCTGCCCTGATCATCTTTCCTAAAATAGCAAACACACACCACACACACACACATGCACGTGTACACACACACCTCATTCTCCTTACCTTATTTTGAAGCCCTCATTACCAACTGACATTATACGTTTACTTATTTTTCTTTGACAATTTCCCTGCTTCTCCAAAATGTAGACTCCATGGGGGCAAAGAACCATCTGTTTTGTTCACTATTGTAGCTTCAACACCAAAGATAAACCCCAACAACTACAGGGATGCTTAATCCTAGTGCCTAGGCTCTTAGGGATACATAAATACTTTCTTTATCAAAGAAACGATATTAGTATTTGAAAAAGGAATGTGGACATTCTTTAGTGTTGCGCCCACCCCTAAAACACAGTCTGCCTCGGAGCGATGGAGAAATCTGATTGGCCCCTGTGGGTCCCATGCCCCCTTGTGGCTCTGTCGTGGGAATGGGGCTGGGGGCAAAGTCCATGAAATCCGTAGAAGATAGAGGAAGGAAAGTTCTGCCCCCCGCCCCCCCAAAAAAGGTCTGTTAGCAGAATTTAGGATGGGGATGGGGAAAAGGAGGAGGATGTGGGGGAGGCAGAAACAACAGATGGCAACTATGGGGATTTTTCCAGAGTGGGAAGTGTAACCCAGGGATAAGCTGGGGTCCCTGGTAAAGGAAGTATCCCTAAATAACTGGACCTTCATGCTCTTTGGGAAAGAACAAGCTGAGGCCCCAGGCACACCTGCATGGCATCACCATAGCCTTGCTTCTTGAATGACTCCTGCTGGCATCAGGAGGCATCTCCCTGGCAGGAACAAGCCTAAGGCTTCACCACGGAAGCTGGAGGAAATGCAGGGACCCATGGCACAAACTGACGCAGGAGTTCTATGTTTCATTGCACATCATTTTGTTCACCAGTGCATTTGCACGATTCTGCCTCTATGGCTATCAAGTTTAATTAACAACTCATTTTTAGGTAAGAGTAAAAATGAATTAGGTAAAAAAAAAATAAGCAACAGCTGCCAAGTGAGCATGGAGCACATACACTCACAGATGGAAAAAATCTACATCTTGCTGCTATGATTTAGCTCAGGGTTTTATATTTAATTTTTGTTTTGTTTTGCTTTTGTTTTTATACACCTCACCACAAGGTATTTTAAATTCTTTAAATGTATTCCCGAATATAGAAAATGTTTCTTGGGCTCTCCTGAGAGTGGGGTGCCCAGGCTGACCACAGGCACACACACATTCTTCCCATAGTACAGTACTTTAAAATTAATAGCACATGCAGAGGAAAAACTAAACCCTTTGACGTCACTCTTGAAATGAGGAAACATAAACAGAAAAGGCTCCACTCCAGTAAGCTGCCAGAGTTGAAGCCGATTGGTCTCTGCTTTTCCTTGCCTGTGGCAACTGACAGCACCTCCCAGCCTAGCAGGCCGGCGGCTGCTCACCCAGCCAGTCAGTTGGTCTGGGCACTGCAGCAGGCTCGGCTCTGTCCCAGCACTTGTCTGGGAGAAAAGTGGTGTTACTCACCCAGGGAGAGTCTCTCTTTCTACCTTCCTTCCTTCTCGATCTCCTTGTGTGCTTTTGTGTTTCTTTATTTCTTTTCCTTTTTTTTCTTTTTTTCTTTTTCTTTTTTTTTTTTTGTTACTTAATTATATTCCTAATCCTGGATGAAGTTGCTGGATTCTGCAGCACAAGTCTTCATGAACAAGCAGCACCGCTCAGAGATTTCACGGCATTCAAAGGTCACAGAACTGCCACTATGGTTAAATGTCTTGTTTAATGGTTGAGGTATGTACAACAAATTTAAGCGGCAAGCTCAGTTTTCTTGAGATAATAGAGTCACAGAGAGATGGCAGGATTTTTATTTAAAATGAACCTGTACATATATATTTTTTTTGTCTGTGATTGTTACTACAGCAACCAGCTTTTGAATTTCCTTCCTTTTTCTAGGCGAACTGACTAAACATTATCACTTACCCTGAATTAACCGTTTAAGGGCAGCAGGGTTTCATTCCAACCAGTGTAATGAGACTCCGGCATTTTCACTGCACTTTGAGCCCACACTGAGGTGGTCTTTAAAAAAAAAAAAAAAGAATGCAATATTTTTTGTCTCCAACATAAATCTTGGAGTTGGGTAATTTTCATTTTTGGTGGGACAGGATAGGAAAATGCTGGTAAAGGGATTGGTAAGGTTTGTGGAACAGGGAAGAAGGAAATTAGTTTCTTCTTGAGTTTTTCATGTTGGTTGATAGCAGACTTCAAGATGAAGAAATTAGTGGCAAGAAGGGAAGGAGCTGATAGTGAGACTGAAGGTAGAAAAAAATCAATAGAAGATGTCCGAAAAATGAACTCTGAAGAAAAATCCTTCATCACCTTGTTGCATTTTTCAAAAAATGTTTTGGATTCAGAAGTCCAGGAGAGATGCAAGTACTAAGTTACATGACCAGAAATTTAGATATTATTATTTATAAAGGAAAGTAAAACTTCTTTATTACCACTGCAAATTTGCTAATTATCTTTTCCTACAATAGTTGAAAATGGAGTCAGATATTCAATTAGGGGCTTAAGTGATTGAGCCTGGGGACTAATTAATCATTTAAAAATTCTGTTCTTCATGTGCTCTAGCCAGAGTGACTATTGCAATAAGAGTAAACCTCTTTGCACCAGAGACAGGCATAGGCATTCATATACAGTAAACACACTAAATGCTGCAGGAAGATCGGCAATTCAATACAGGGCTAATGTTGTTTTCAGTGGCACATTATTATGTGTTAAGGGGGATCCCTGCTAAAAATCATTCCTATCCAAAGAGTCAGTTTTTGTAACAGCAATTTAAGTAATATATGGTTACCATGGATTTCCCTATTACCCTTCTCAAAGTTATGCAATAGCAAATAAGACAGGATTATTTGAAATCCTTACCCTGTTCCAAAATTTCTAACCGATTTTCTTCAAGTTTCTATTCTCAACATTGAGAACCTGAAAGCTTTAAAACTGGGTCATGTTAGCAGTAATATTAAGCACGATTTCAAACATGAGGTGTATTTCAAAGGGTTAAAAAAATTAACTGCATAAGACTGGAATGTACTAAGTTAAGAACTGCAAAAATATTAGCTCTGAAATGCAGAGGATGTGCCGTGAATGGACAATTGCTTTTCTGCAGCGCCTAGTGGGAAAACAAGGACTTTGTGTGTTGCAAACGCATAACTGCAGCTCCTCCATTTCCTCTGCTTTATCTTTTATTACTAGCTGGTGAAACAAAGACGGGTGTCAGTAGTTACGTCTTGATTGACATTTTCTCCAATAAAATGAAGTCACTTTTGTCTCAAGTAGAAGCCCACAGTTAACTAGTTGCAACTCCAAAAACTGTCTCTGCCTTGGAAGAATTTTTACCTGACACTGTAAGCTGTCTAATTTCAGAATGTACTCACTCTCTTGAACAACATGTGACAAAATCAGTGGTGACTATATGTCAGCAAATTAGCTGGGAGAATTTTTTTTTTTGAATTAAGTTATTTAGGGCAAGGGTGGAAAAGTCTAAGATGTGTCAGGGACAGGCATTAATTTAGGGAAAATAATTACACGAGTGCATCTTTTAATGCCTTACACAGGGTTCAGCACAAAGCTACTCACTGTCAGTTCTCCATAAAAACCTAGTTAAAATGTTTGCCTAGAATTTACTACCTTTCATATATTGTAAATTATTTAAATAATTTTGGTCTTTTCATGTGTTTTTGAAAAGCACTTTTGGTGTCAGTCCAGCCTAAAATATTATCTAAAAATCAAGTCAATGATACAGAGAAGGACATTTCAAACACTGACACTTTATTTTCAGCCAAAGGACATCTTAAATGCAAAAGTAAAATGACCAAGTTTCCTCAAAGTGGGAATGTACCACCTGGAAAATGCCTTAGCCTAGTAATTATTCGTCTGAAGTCTAACTTCTTGTTAGCCAGGCCCAAATCACAGGAGGAAGCTGTTTGTTGACTCGCAGAAGATAGTGTTGGAAGGAATTTATTAAGTGGTAAGCTAATCCCAAAGAATACTAAAAGGGCTTTGTTTATATTAAAGAGAAGTGTCAAATTTAAGGATCAGAACAGACTTTGAAACATCTAAATGTAGAAGCTAAGAGGTAGTCTAAGTAGTTGACCTCACATTGTTGGGGTACATAATTGATTGGAAACTATCTACAGAAATTCTTATCTAAATAATCCACTGTCTTATGGATTCAGCTCTGTATCCCCTCAAAAATCTACAGCTAAATAGGTATCTATGTTCTAGGGGGTACATTTGGCTGAGGAAGAAAGGACTTGGCATTTGGAAATGTCAGGTCTCTCTCACAGCACAAAGACCATCTCTAATCTCTATTGGCACCTCCTCATGGCGGCAGCCCCATTTCCCCTAAGAATGTACTTCGGGGAGCACTTCCACTGTCCACAGGAGAGTAGCTGTGGGATCAGCACCACTGGCTTCTACAGACATCCTCAGTGGCTCTAGGAATCCCCACTTTGATTCATGAGATGGTGCCTACTTTATATATTAGCAGTCTTTAATGTGGTTTACATGCAAACTTGAAGAAGAGAAGGAGAAAAGGGATGTAGAAACCCAAATCAACTGAATACCTATTATGTACCAGGCATTGTTAGAAATTTGAATACAGAGAGTGAAATATGTCAAAGTTCTTATGTGTGGTCAAGGCATTTACACTTTCTACTTTCTCAAGAATCATTTAAGTATCTAAATGAGTTGATGTGTACTTAGAGAGTGATTTCATGAAGTGCACTAGAAAGGGCGGTGAACAGAGGTAGTGAACCAAGGTGGTTCATTCAGGCTCTAATGAGCTGGATGACTCTGAGCCACTCACTCATTCTTGACCTCAGTTTCCTCAATTGTAAGAGCAACTGGTTGCGCTGGGTTATCTCTAACATCCATTTTAGATCAAAATTTTTATAGTATTCTTATTCTCAACCTAGAATTTTTTAACTCCATTTACATGTAAATGTAGACGTGTCAAACCTTTATTCCAAAAATCATTACTACATGTTTTCAGGATGTCAAGGGCTGTGCCTGTGAATAAGCAATGATTCCCACATTAGGAAACGTATTCTGGTTGAGTATGAATATTTAAACAAATGACTGGAGTCTGTACAAAGAAATGAAAGAATAAAAGGAGAAGTTTGAGAGGGAGGCAGTGATGGAAAACTGCAGAGGAGGCAGCTCTATGCAATTTGGAATTTAAGAAAAAAATAAATTGTATTTCTATTTAGGTATTTATTTTTATATGATGATCTATAATGTGATTAATTAAGTGCATTGTTATTATTTTGGAAATCATGTATTTGCAATGGTGTTCTTAAAAATTAGAATGTTAAAGAGAGCCAAAATTTTCCCATAGGTTGATTCAGCTGCTGTACAGGCCTGATTTGGTAAATCAAATCCATACATTGGCATCATCTTCATCATTCCTTGAACTTAAAACTGTAGGAGTTATAGAAAGCTGGAGTCTTTAGAGAGCGCTATGGGCAGCCGAGGTCCCAGCAGGCATCTGATACAAGCCAACAAGGTTCATAGCTGTGATGGTCTTGAACACTGGCGCAAGGTGGTGTCAACATGGTAGGAAATTACCTCAGTGTCAGGAAAACTCTCATGGTGGCTCGGAACTTCAAGATTACTTGTGGGAGTGAAGACACATTTTCTTCAACTCTGGAGCCTCCGTTTCTTCATCTTTAAGGCTGTTGGATGCCCTTTTTCTTTCCAAATTCTGTGATTTAACCTGACAAAATTAACACTGAATCATTAGCATGTGTTTACTTTTACTTTTCCACCTCTCCCATTCCTTATTTCCACTACTCTCTGTGTAGTTTGCCTTTACTCAGTTGTCCACATTTACACAATTTTACCTCCAAGATAATCTCATTGCCAAGGAAAAGCAAAAACAAAACAAGGACTGGGGTTTGAGAATTCCTCCCCAGAAAGACTATCACTCCCCTGAGACAGTCACCTCTCCCCGCTCTATTTCTCTTGTATCAGGTTGATGTGCCCCTCTGTGGCTGTGACACTCCTAGAGAAAGCAAAGAGGCATGCTTTGTGAAAATTGTAGCTAGGAACTTTAATATTACAAGACAAACGTCTTTTTCCTAAATGCCAATCACTGTCCTGGATTTTCTATATTACTTCACTTAATACCTTCTCAATATTAATTCTGACTTCTTTAGAGAATAAATGAAAACCTGTTGATAACTAAGTTGAGGGAACCTTCAGAAGAAAGTTTTGGTGAATTGATTGTCCATTGAGTATCTGCTCTGAGACCTTGCCCTGCTGGTACAGGGTTGCTGCCCCTTACTAGTGATGGGATTTGATGCAGTTCAATCACCTTAATCGAGACATTTCTGGGATTCTGCGTGGCTCAGAGCATTCCAGCTGGTGTCTGCTCTGAGTGAGAGTTTACATTTAACACCTCAAGCATGGAGAATAGGGAGCTGGTTTTGTAGTTTTGGATAAACCTAAAAACAACGTAACAGAAAACACACAGACATCTATTAAGCAATATATAATTCTTGATACTACTGTATAAATATCCCAACATTTTAAAACCTTAAATCTTTTCATGAATGGTTTACATATTTATGTGTATACAGTATAAAAGTATGAAAATAATAGCCATGGTCCATATACCAGTAAAGAAACTTTGTCATGCATTTAAAGTTCCTTCCTTTCTGCCCTTCCTCCCTCCTCTCTTCCTTTCTTCCCTCCCTCCCTTCCTTCTTTCCTTCTGCCCTCTCTTATTCCTTTTCCTCCCTCCCTCCCTCCCTCCCTTCCTCCCTTCCTCCCTTCCTTCCTTCCTTTTCATTCTCCCTCCTTTCCTCTCTCTCTTTCTCTTTCTTTCTTGAATCTGTTAAGGAAAGAAGGGAAAAATAGATTGGTAATGAGGTTTTGAGGAGTTTTCCTTGTGTAAAATCTGGAGTAATACTTACTTTTTTTTCCTAGTGGTTGGTGAATTCATATAGTTTTTCATTAAATTTCCTGCTGAGATTTTTTTCTTATTAATACCTTCTGTGTTCTACATAGTCATAATTCACATATAAATAGGAAGTATATAAAATATTCTTTCTACAAGATGAAAATTATTCCCATTGCTTTAGACGTGCTCAAAAAAGGATTCTGTTCAAAAATGAAGTTTATACATGACTTAAATATACTTAATCTTTAAGAATCTTCTTTTGCTCTGGTGCGGGGGTGGGGTCCAGGACTAGTATGGTGTGAGGAGTATGTTTCCATAGGTCCAGGCATAGACATGGAGAGGCTACCATATGCCTGGATTGATCAAAATTTGATACCTGAAGGTACCAAACGGTCAGTGTTTTACATTCTCTTTGACTCTAGCAAATCTTTGTCTAAGAACATATAGAATTGTTTATTTTTGCATTGTTTGTAACCTAAACAATATCAGAAACAACTTGAGCCCAATAATAGATGAATTATTGAAAAATTATTGCAAAATCATACAATAGAACACCATACAGTCATGTAAAAGAATGAAGTACCTCTACGTGCAAAAATCTGGAATGATTTTTCAGATGTATTAAGTGGAGGGGGGAAGCTACATTAACAGTTGTATAAATACATAGACACATTCATATATACTTATTAAAAATTTCTGGAAATTTGAATTAAAAACTTAACAAACAATGCCTTGGAGAACTTGGAGTGTGGGATAGGAACAAGGCTTACTTTTCTTGTATATACTTAAGAATTGTTCAACTTTCCCCTCCATAAATACATTACATTTATAAAGGGAAAAAGTTACTGACATTTATTTATTGTGTGATATTTTAAAGTGACCAGAAAAATTTGAAGGTAAAAGAAGAAAAAGTTCTATTTTATTTTATGTTTTTCATTTTATTTAATTTAATTACTATTTTTTTGTTTGTTTTTGAGACAGAGTCCTGCTCTGTTGCCCAGGGTGGAGTGAAGTGGCACGATCTTGTCTCACTGCAACCTCCACCTCCCAGAGTCAAGCGATTCTCCTGCCTCACCCTCCCAAGTAGCTGAGATTACAGGCATACACCACCACACCTGGCTAATTTTTGTATTTTTAGTAGAGATGGGATTTCACCATGTTGGCCAGGCTCGTCTCAAACTCCTAACCTCAAGTGATCCACCCGCCTTGGCCTCCCAAAGTGCTGGTATTGCAGGTGTAAGCCACCACGTCCAGCCTGAGTTCTGTTTTGCTTTAAAATTTCTTCATTAATTTCTTTCTTTGACCCTTACTAAATTTCTCCCATGTACCTTTGACATGGCTGGGGAGCAGAGAATTCCCTGGAAGTAAGAATCCTGGAAGCCAGAAGATAGGGAGCCTATCACTCTTGTTTGAGTAACTTTGGGCCAATCAGCCCTCTGGGCACCAGCTTTCTCATGTATAAAATGAGGGGCTTGGTCAAGCTCAAAGTTCCTTTGATCTGGGTCCAAGAAACTTTGGCCTGTTAAACGCCCAATTATTTGAGATCTTTCTCCATAAACAATAAACATATTTTACCATACATATTTTACTGGTTTGAACATCTTGACTAAATTTTGTTTTAGAATTGATCAGTTCAGTTTAATTTTTCACATTAACTATACATGCAAAATTAGTATTTATTCAAACCGTGTTTAAGGAAATCACATATCATAGACTTTTAAAGGAAAATTATACTATAATATCAGTTATTCATAAAACAGTAGAAAACATTATATTAAGATGTACAGATTGTGCAGTTATGCAAGCAAGTAAGGCTTCTTCTGTTTGGATATGATTTATACATTTCTTGGTTTTCCAGGAGAGAGAGAAAAAAAAAAGACCTTCATTTCCCTTTCTCATTATGCCACTTGCCAGCTGGGTCCAGTTAGATGAAAGAACTCAGTCATTCACAAAAGTGTAGAAAGCATTCTTGTAAAAGGAGATGCTGCAGTAATACAGAGGTCTAAAGAATGCCTTGATTTAGAAAAGGTCATTAAATCTAAGAAAAAAGTTATTTTCTATGTGATAGAAATATAGTGTGTTTCCATGTTCTTAAGATGAGTGTTCATGCTTTTCCAATTAAATAAAAACCTAATTTCAATTGGGTTTTTAGCTTCATTCGGAAAAGTGTAGGTATTGCTCATTTTCCATATTTAGTAGTTTTTATTTTCTGTTTTTCTAGATCTTCATTATTGTGTTTGGAGTAAAAAATAATCTTTAAGTTAAAATAATACAAAAGGAATAAACATAAAACAGGAATTTGTGTGATAGCAGTTTGGAATGACAAAGACTAACATTCTAAACTTTTCCCTATAAATCTCTTTTAATTATTAAAAATCACTAAGTATTAGAAATATAGTTCAATGGCTTATAAATAAAATAATTGAGAAATATTGTTCTCTTTTTCACTGAATATGTTGCCCCAAGTGCCCATGTGTGGGTGCATGAGAGAGGCCCTTCTTAAACTTGACAAAATGCATGTAAGAGCTTTGTATGTAGTAGTAATACAAAAAAAAATCAAAACATTGAGTTGGGGAATACAGCCTATTTAAAATATATTGTCTCCTTTAATGTAAATCTTTAGAAACCAAATAATCAAATACATCTATTGGATTAAATGGCAATAATGAGTAATAATTTAAAATTCAATTTGCTTATTTTGTGTGAAAGGAGAAAAGGAAAAGCAGGAAAAAAAAATGAGGATTCCATTTTTTTTCCAGGAGCATTGAACTTGTAACCTAAAGCCCCGAGTTCAAGTTCCAGATGCTAAGAATGATACTGTTGGCAAGTTATTTAACATTTTTAGATTTCAGGTGTCTAAAATGTAAATGTAAACCTTTAGGTTCCAAAATTTCTGGCTTTCCTATGTAAGTAGTTACTCAGTTCATAATATAAATGTCCTGTAACTTTCTAGAACATTCCTGTTAGATGGGGATTTGTTATGCCCACTTTAAAGGCAAGGAAATTGAGACTCAGATAAATTGCAGCTAATAGTTGAAATTCAACTTCAGCTTTTTGCTGACAGTTTTTAATTGTTTTTATATGCTTAAACTCCATCCTTAATCATTCTAAGAATGAGTTAGGAAACATTTTTAAAATACACAAAATATTAAAATGTCTGTTTTGAAAATGTTAATCTACCCACTATATTTTTATACAAAATTCAAATATATAGAAAAACAGCATTATTTCATTTTAAATGGATTAAATGGATTAATCTGATACTTTAAACTTCAGAAATTTTGCTCTGAGAGGCAGTAGAGTGCATTGATCAACAGTGCATAATTTGGCGACATTCAGTATTGTTCATTTATTAGCTCTGTGACCATGAAGAAGTTACTTAATCTCTCTAGGCCTCGCTCTGCTTATTTGTTAGATTAAGGTGTTTCTAATATCTGCTTCTTGAGAGAATTCTTGAGAGAATGGAATGACTTTTTATTTGTAAAATGCTTAGAACAGAGTATGGAAGAGTAAAACTTAATGTTAGTGTATCAACTGGTATTATTTGCTTTCAAGTTTTAGAAATTATTTCATGGAATTATTTTGTTTACAATGTTGTTGGTGCTTTAAACATTTAAGATAAATCTTGTTTTAATTTTTTTTTTTTACTTTCTGAATTAAACTATAGCACACATAACAGAAAATTATCTAACATATAATTATGCACCATTGAACCCCTACATAGAAGTCAAGAGAGTCAAGAAATAGAACATTATTACATGTTTGGCACCTGAGGAAACCCATCATGCCTCTTCCATTCTTTCATGCAGTGTTATATCCGAAGACTAGATAGGTTGTTGCCTATCATTGTATTTTGTTCATTTTCACTGTTGCATGATGTTTAATTATCTGAATACACGGTATTTACCATTCTACTGTAGAAAGCATTTTAATTGTATCCAGTTTTTAACATTATGAATAATGCTGGCCTGAGTATTCACAGGCCTGTCTTTTGGTGCACATGTACAGGTATATCTGTTGAGGTTATACCTAGGAATAAAGTTGCTGGGCCACAGGGAATGTTTATGTCCAAATTTAGTAAAAAATTCAAAATTGCTCAAAGTGGTTAAAATAATTTACGCCCCCACCAACAATACATGTTCAGTTACTCTACTTCCTCACTGGTAACTTACCTTGGTTTTAATTTTCACTTCCCTGTTTACTAATGGTCTGAGCACCTTTTCACATGTATATTGGCCATGTAAATATCTTTTTTGTCAAGTCTCTGATCAAGTTATTTTGTATATTTATAGGATATTATATATACATATATATAATAAACATATTTGATACCTTTGATTGTTATATATATTACAAACATTTTTTCCATTGGTAAAATCTCATGTTTTATTCTTCTCAAGATTGTTTTTATCATTTTTGATTCTTTACATTTTCATAATAATTTAACTTAAGATTCTTCCCTAAAACAAAATACTGTTGGGATATAGATCAATTTGGGAAGACTGGCATCTTTTCTGAGTCTTCCAATTCATAAACATAATGTATCCTTCTATTTATTTAGGTGTTTGTTAATTTCTGTCAGTAATATCTTCTGGCTAGCTTTTGGTCATTTTACATATTCCTTGCTAGACATATTACTGGGCACTTAGTATTTTGATGGTATTCCAACTGGCATCTCTTCAATTTCTATTTTTAACTTTTTGTTACTGATACATAGAAAAACAATCAACTTCTGTATATCAATTAATTATCAGCAACCTTGCAAAACTCACAAATTCCAATACATTATCTACGGATTATTTTGCTTTTCCATAGAGGTAATCAGAGCATCCAGAATACTGGTGGTCACCGATTTTCCTTTTTAATGCTGATAACTTTGTTTTATTGTACTGGATAGGATTTTCAGTATATTGTTGAAGGGGTAATCGTGGCAATATTATCTTGTTTCCAGTCTCAGAAAGAAAGCTTTCAACATTCTACCACTAAGTTTGATATTTTCTATAACATTTGAAAGTTTCCTTTTATTCCTAGTTTGCTAAGCATTTCTTATTAAATGTTCTTTAAAATACTTTTCGTATGACTTTTCCCTTTTATTCTGTTTATAGGTGATTGATTTTATAATTTCAAACTGAAATCCTAGGATAAATGTAACTTGGTCATGTTATGTTATGCTCATTTTCAATATCACTCATTACTCTGTTTCTGAATTGCTAATAATTTTTAGGATTTTGAAACTATGTTGATGAAAACCATTAACCTAAAATTATCCTTTTTTGTTATGGCCTTATCAAGGTTCCATTGACTTTATTAAATTAGTTAGGAAATATTACCCTAGTAAAAATGTTCTGGGACAGTTTTGTAAGTTTATATTATTTTTTTTCCTCAAATATTTGATAGAAATTGCACATAAGTCCATCTGGGTCTGAAATATTTTGTGGACAAGTTTTGAGTTACAGTTTTAATTCCATTTATTTTTATGGGCTATTCAGATTTTCTATTTTCATTGTCAGTTTTAGTAATTTCTCATGGATTTGTTGTTGTTGTTGATTATTTTTCAGTGTTTCTTCTTTTTGAATATATACATTTAAAGAAGCAAATTTATTTTTCACAGTTTCAGCTGTCTCCCCTAGGTTTTAAAATTTACTGTTTCTATTAGCAGTTAATTCAAGACAATTTCAATTATAATTTGTTTTTCACCTGTGAATTCTTTAGAAGTATATTTATTAATTTGCAAACAAATTGGGATGTCCTAGTTCTCTTTTTGTCTTTGTTTCCTAGTATAATTCTACTGTGCTTACAAGTCATACCATTAAGATCTTTGAATTTTTTGAAACTTGAATGTATAACCGAATATATAGTCAGCTTTTCTAAACGTATTACATGTGCTTGAAGTAAATGTATTCTGCAATTGTTAGGTATAGTGCTCTATAGATGTCAGTTAGAAGATTTATTCATCATATCATTGAAATCTTTTGTATCTTTATTGATTTTCTTTGCTTCTATTACTGAAAGAGGTATATTAAAAAACTTCCTCATGATTGAGAATTATTTTCCTTTATTTTGCCATCATTTGCTTATATATTATATTGAACAACGTAAAATTGCCATTTTTTTAGATCAAGGTTGAATATCAGCAATTTTATAAAATTTAAACTAGTATTTTGATACTGTGCTGTTATATGCTGCCTTCACAGTAGGGGCAATACTTGGTTCTTGGGGAGCCAAAACCCTTAGACATCATAATGGTTTGTGACCTAAAAAGGTTCAGCACATAAACAGATATTCAGTCAAGTTGGCATTAAAATTTCCTTGACTGGGGGGAGTGTGATTAGGGAAAGAAATATCTATAATGGCTCCATAAGGGAGGAGGATGATAATGGAAAAAAGGTTGAGAATTCCTTATAAACAATTTTAGAACTGTTGTAACTTCCTGGCGAATTGAAATTTTACCATAGTAAAACATCCCTTCCAATTTTTTTTTTTTTTTTGCCTTCAATTCTCCTTGGGCTGATACTAAAATCTATAAAGCTAGCTTTCCATTGCTTAGTGGTTGCATGCCTTATCATTTTTTATTCTTTTAGTTTTAAATTGTCTATATGTTTATGTTTTAGGTGTGTCTGTTTACAAGCAGCAAATAAGTAAATTTTCTTTTATCATTCAGTCTGACTATATTTGCCTTTTCAGTGAATATTTAATCCTTTTATAATTAATGGAAGCAGTGATATATTTGGGTTCAAATATGCTGACTTACTAAGTACAATTTATTTATTCTTCTTGTTCAATATTTCTTTTTCTCTCCTCACTTTCCTAATTATGAATTAAATATCTTTGTAATTGCACTGCCCCCTTTCCATTAGCTTTAGCTTGTTACTTTTACATTATTTTACATTGTTTTACTGGTGACTATTGCGGTTACAGGATGCATCTATGACCTAATACAAGCATAATGCATATTAGTACTTTTATTCCTTTGTGGCAAATTTGAGAACTTTGGAATGCCTTAACTACTTTTGTATCCCTCCTAAATTATATGCTATTGTTAGGTATTTAACTTTATATAACATAAATCTTTGAATAATTATATATTATTATGGTTTCTTACAATTACACATCTTCTTCATTATTTCCTGCATCTCTGAGGTCACATGTGGGATTTCCTTTAGTGCAGTGATGATTTTGTTTAGATTTTGGTTTTGTATGAAATGGCTTTATTTTACCTTTATTTCTGATGTGTACTTTTGCTGGTAATAAAATTATAGATTGTAATCCCCCTCCTCCTTACTTTAAAATATTATTGTATTGTCTTATCACTTTTATTGTTTCTGTTGATAAGTCAGAAAATAGTCTTTTAAAAGCAATCTGTCCATTTCCTCTGTTTGTAGCACTATTTTCATGTTTGATTGCTTGTTTTGCCATGATTACTTAGGTATGGTTTTCTCTGCATTTATCCCAATTAGGGCTTGTATGGTTTCTTAAATGTGTGTCGTGATATTGTTTAACAATTTTGGAAAATTTTCATTAATTATCTCTTTCAATATTGCTTCTGCCCCATTCTCTCTAGCCTTTCTTTTATTATTATTATTATTATTATACTTTAAGTTCTAGGGTACATGTGCACAACGTGCAGGTTTGTTACGTATGTATACATGTGCCATGTTGGTGTGCTGCACCCATTAACTCGTCATTTACATTAGGTGTATCTCCCAATGCTATCCCTCCCCCCTCCCCCCACCCCACAACAGGCCCTGGTGTGTGATGTCCCCCCTCCTGCATCCAAGTGTTCTCATTGTTCAATTCCAAACTGTGAGTGAGAACATGCAATGTTTGTTTTTTTGTCCTTGCAGTAGACAAACAATGATAGACTGGATTAAGAAAATGTGGCACATGTACACCATGGAATACTATGCAGCCATAAAAAATGATGAGTTCATGTCCTTTGTAGGGACATAGATGAAGCTGGAAACCATCATTCTCTAGCTCTTCTTAATGGGACTCCAGTTACATGTATGTTCGAGTTTTGAATGTTCCTACTCCCATTACTTACCTTCAATCTCTTTGTTCTTCATTTTGAAGATTTTCTTTAGACCAATATTTTTATTTCCCTAAGTCTTTCTTCATCTGTATCTAATCTGTCATTTATCCCATAAAACAATTTCTTAAGTTATGATATTCTTTGGTCTTAAAATTTTTAGGGATTTTTGGTCATTTCTAGCTTTCTGTCAAAATGCTCAATCTTGCCTCTCATATCCTTAAACATATTCTGCAAATCATTATAAAACTTTTGTTGCTTTTATTTTGATCTCTTGAGTGTTTATAGCTATTGTCTGCTGCTGCTGCTGGTTGAATCAAAGTGGCTGGTTTTCATATACCTGGTTATTTTTGATGAAGCACTAGGCATTGTGTGTGTGTGTGTGTGTGTGTATGTGTGTAGAGGGAGAGAGAGAGACAGAGACAGAGAAATTACTTGAGGCCTAGTGTGATGTTATCTGTCTCTAGATAGGATCTACGTTTGCTTCAGCAGTTACCAGTGGTAATAACAATCTTGTCTTAATCTGATTTCACATTGAATTAATATATATGAGGTGATTGAAAGTGGTTGGCACTTAATAAGAAGTCTGCAGCTATTCATTTTTATCTATTATTGTTTTCTTCAAAAGATAGGGAAAGAGAGTAAGGGTAGTGAGGAGTAGTGAATAGTGCATAGTGAGGAAAACACATATAGTATTAAAAGACTCCAATATGGACTAGAAGTAAATATTCAAAAATTTTTATTACTTTGCTGTATTTTATCTTGTATTTGAAACAAATTGTATCTTATTTTATTTTCAATTTAGCAGATTTATTTTAATCATTAACTTTAAAAAACAAAAGTAGAACACACATTAGAAAATTCCAACTGTTCAGAAGGGCATAAAATGAAAAGTAAAAATCTTCCTCTTCCTCTCACCACCACCATTCACCTCAATCTCTATCTAAAATTGTTTAGAATTTTTTAATATATTCATAAAAATTCATGTTTTATTTGTACCCACATCTACATGTACTCACCTACCCTTTTGTACAATTAAGAAATAAATTTTAAAATGAGAAGTATTTATCAAAATCATAAACTAAGTAAATAATAATATGTTCACCTTCCATATTTCATTGTGGCCATTATAATATTATGCGAACATTTCTTTACAAAAGCATTACAATCTCATCAGAGTAATAACGTTAGTTTGTAATTGTTACTTGCCAGTAGTACTTTAACAAAGTATCATTCTGAGGTTGCTAATAGGCTAGGGAGATCTTAGGTCAAAGAACTACTTGTTACATATTCTGCCTTTCATCAGTAGCTCACATTTTCCATCAAATATATTTGGCAAACTACACTATTGAGCTCCTGATTTATGGCTTTCGTGCATAGAAGTTAGTGTTTTCTTGTATAGTCGCTGATATAAATTAGCTAAAATTAGCTCATAGCAACTTTCTTCATTATCTAAATTGTTTCACAGTTTACAGTTCTGTACAAGCTAATGTCTCAGAATGAAAATGATAGTGCATACGTGTTGTAAACACATAAAAGATTATTTCCAGGACACTAGCCATGTCCTGTGGAAATAGCAAATAAATTATTTAGATGATTGCAAATAATATAAACCCTAGAGTAAGCTTAGCTATGCTACGGTAAAATTCTGGTCTAGTTATGTAAAACTAGGTCTTTGGTGTTCTGTATTTATCTGTTGCCTCTGGCGGTTTGTCAGCTTTTCTTGGGTGCTTGTGTTTTCCCAATACTTTATGCAGGTTTTTCCTGTGTGGGGGATCTTTCGAGCACAGGTGAACTTGAAGTTACAGCTAATAAATGTAAAATATGCTAAGTCCTTAGCCTAGAGTCCAATCATTAATAATTTATGAGCAATTTACAAGTAACTTGAAAGTATATGTGTGTAGAAGAGAAATAGTAAACAGTTTTAAAACTGTGTTTGCTATAACTTTTTCAATAGGACAAATTTTCTTTATAAAAAGATACATATTTCTAGTTTTTGTAACATTATGCAGTATTTTTGTTCCTTTTCAAAACAGAAATTAGAAAATTAAAATTTTCGAGAGACTCAATGTTCAACAATTTTAATATATGTTACTAAATGTATGCTAAAACATTAAATTGAAAACATGTTAATACATGGTAAGGTTTAAAAATTTTTTTTAACTTTTATTTTAAGGTCAGGGGTACATGTGCAGGATGTGCAGGTTTGTTATGTAGGGAAACGTGTGTCATGGGGATTTGCTGTACAGATTATTTCATCACCCAAGTATTAAGCCTAGTACCCATTAGTTATTTTCCTGATCCCTCTCCCTCCTCCCACCCTCTGCCCTCCAGTAGGCCCCAGTGTGCACTGT
Source organism: Pan paniscus (assembly GCF_029289425.2). Taxonomy (NCBI): domain Eukaryota; kingdom Metazoa; phylum Chordata; class Mammalia; order Primates; family Hominidae; genus Pan; species Pan paniscus. Next base: position 155,837,673 of record NC_073254.2, read on the forward strand.
TCCCCTCTTAAATGGTAAGTTTTATGAAACGTTACTCTTCTCCGTTGATAATATTATACCTTACAGGTAACAGTAGAAGCTAAGGAAAACTGACTTAATATTTAAGCCGAAGGACTAAGTACATTTTAATGTGTTACTCCATGAATTTTCTTAACTGAGAAAATATTTTTAACTTTGGCATATTTTAAAGTAATAACAAAGAGTTATCACAAACTGGAGCTGCAGAAGTAGATAATAGCACTAAGATACAGTTTTTAATTGCTACTTTCTGTGAAAAGGTGTATGAGTTGTTCTCTTTAATACAGCAAACATTTACAGTGTTTCTTCTTTAAAGTAATACAAAAAGGTAATCTAAGGAATCCACAAATAAATTTTTCAAAGCTCATTTTATGTGTTGAATTAAAAAAAATTTATAAGTCTGATAAATTTGACCTGCATTTAGGTTATTCATACAATCTTGAGTAAGCAAGATGACATTTATTTTCTAACTATGAAGTGAATCCCAAATTATGTCATTTATCTCCAAAGAGGTCTCATAACATAGCTTTTTTTTTTTCTAATTAAATTTTCAGGCTAGGATAAGTTCTTTGGCACTACCAAGATGAGTTTCAAATTCTACATGGCAGAGAGTTCTCTGAGTTTTTGTCCTTGTCTTGGGCCATTGTTCCACAGGTAGATGCCAGCATGGCCATATCAATCATTCACCTCTGGTCGAGCTAATGGTTAAATATTTTTACTATCACCATCACCCCCACTCCAGTGCCTGTGTTTTATCAGGATGATGGTGGAAACATCAATTGGGGAGATAAACTTTTTTTTTTTTTGAGACAGAGTCTCGCTCTGTCACCCAGTCTGGCTGGGGTGCAGTGGCACTATCTTGGCTCACTGCAACCTCCGCCTCCTGAGTTCAAGTGATTCTCCTGCCTCAGCCTCCTAAGTAGCTGAGACTACAGGCAGGCGTCACCATGCACAGGTAATTTTTGTATTTTTAGTAGAGACAGGATTTTGCCCTGTTGGCCAGGCTGGTCTTGAACTTCTGATCTCAGGTGATCTGCCCGCCTGGGCCTCCCAAAAGTACTGAGATTACAGGTGTGAGCCACCGCGCCCAGCCTTGGGGAGTACTTGTGTGTGTAATGAACACAGTTCTGATGGTGCCTGTGCACTATTCATTAAAAATGATTCTTACTCCTGCTTAACTGAAATTGAATTTTAGGCACAATATTTTACATTGTCTTGTTTAGTATGTCCGAACCTTAAGTACACTGGCTCAATTGTTTTTTGACTATGACAGTCTCAGATAAATCATCACATGATTCTGTGTTTCCCACTGCTGAAGGCTGTGTACATATGTGTGTGTATAAATATACATATATTATATCAAGCCATTGAAATGATCATCTTTTGGCCAAAAAAGTAAATATCACCAATTTCATATGGCCCAATCATGTGTGTGTATGTATACTTGTACACATATGAGGGCATAAAACCAGATGACTGGTATATGATGTTAGTCTTTTAATTAATAGAATCTAAAATTATAAGTAGTTTCCTTAGATTTTAGGATTGGGGTGGATATAGACTTCTTTCGGTGGTGTGAAACTATCTGTAATTTGCACATGTGACAAACTATTAATCAGCCCCAAATTTTAGTATAAATATATATATATATATTTAGTACATATACTATTACTGCATAGTATATTTATGAAGTCTTGAGAAAAATTCTGATTCCTGCTTAAATCTCTCAAATAATCTCAGAAAATCTCTAATATATGGATAAAATTGTCCCCATCTTGAAGAACAAACTCAGACTCTCATTACTTAATTAGCATAAAGTCAGTACTTTTAAGTGGGAGAGCCTAGATTTATTCATTCAACTATCAGGTATTTGGGGCCCTAGTATGGTCTAGGGACTGGAAATAAGTAGAAAAAAACAAAGTTCCCATCCCCATGAAGCTTGCATTCCAGTCAGAGATGACTGACAATTACTACATAGACTAGTAGTTGTGACAGTTAATTTCAGAGATTGCTAAATCTACGAAGAAAGTAAGACAAAGTAATGAGACAACAGGTTGCTAGCTGTGGAGACTTGGCTCCATAGCCAGAAGAGAGCCCAATGGAGGCTTTTCTCTGCTGAAATGATTGAGAAAGAGACAGCCAAACCTGGAAAAAGAGTGATCCCGGCAGAGGAGAGAGCAAGAGCGAAGTCCTGAGAAGAAAACATGTTTTGATGTCTGAAAGACAGAAAGGGCAGTGCTTTTGGAGCAAAATGAGGTGATGGGATGGAAGGAGATGAGCAGGCATGGGAAGGTGAGGCACAGGGCATGCAGATATTCACAGGGTCTGGTGGAGATTGTACTCTTCTCACAGTAAATGAGAAGCCACTGAAACCATGTAGACAGGGAGGAGAGACCAAGTGATTCATGCTTTAAAAGGAGCACTCTGACTCCAGTGTGGAGAATGGGTTGTCAGCCTAGGCTAGGGACGACATCATAAGCAGCTGATGGGTGTTGTAGGCAAGGTGGGAGATGACGATGGCCTGGAGTAAGCTGAAACACTAGAGTGGTGGACAGTGTTCAGATTTGGGTATTTACTATAGGAATATAGGACCAAATGGTGGATTGGATGAAAAGAAGAGGCAGCAATACACAATGCTGTGATTCCAGATTCTGGAGCTGGGCTCCTTGGTGGCATGTTCTGGCTCTGCCCCCTATCAGCTTTGTAACCTTGGTCAAATAGCCTCTTCTCAGTTTCTGCATTGGTAAAACTGGTGGAGGGTGCTAATAGTGCCTACCTTAGAGGATTGCCATAAGGATTAAATGTGTGTGTGTGTGTGTGCGCACAGGCTTAGAACTGAGTTCAGTAGTAAGTACTACCCCTATTTATTTAGGTGATATGTACTTGTGAAATGTACATTTCACAAGTACATATCACCTAAATAAACTAAATTTGAGAACAATTGATTATAGATTTTTGGCCTACATCACTAGGTGGTACCATTCACTGAATTAGGGAAGATCGAGGCAGGATCAGTTTGGAGGAGGGGAGATGCAGGAAATAAGAGTTGTGTTTAGGACACATTCAGCTTGAGAGGCCTATCAGTGAAACAGAGATGAAAAGTCTGGAATTCAGAAGAGAGATGAAAACTGAATTTAAATTTATCAATATATATGCTATTTAAAGCCTTGGAACTGGATGAGCTCACCTAGGAAGACAATGTAAAGAGGAAGAGGGTGGAGAATGAAGACTCCCAGAAGCGTGGGGAGGTTGGGAAAGGAGGAGGAGCAGGAAATGATTCAAATGCATCCACATCTGGTTTTCCCATAGTGCTGCCTATATTATTGGAGCCCTGCCCGAAGAGCTCATGCTACAGAAGCTTCTGTAGACATGAAAGCCTCTTTAGACATTCTTACTGGTAAGGGGCTGAGGCTTCCAGTTTGGACCCTGATGACAGGAATTTTCCATTTATACTTGAGAGTAGCACAAAGAAGCTGTGGTAGGAATCTGCTGCTCTCTATTTACTCTGAGATGTTTTTAGTGCAATCACAGTTATATGTGGCCCCTAATGATAGATCAATTGTTTTAAATTGTGTCATTATTATATATTTTCCTTTACATGAAGAGATGGGCATCTTCAATTTACAAAGATGATTAGAACTGAAAAAGAATGTTTCCATGGACACTGTACTATTCATTATCATTTGATTCCCAGTCAGCCCACAGAAGCCTGTGTAACCCACAAGGATGTGAAATCAAAGTACAAAGACCACATAGATCCCAAACAGCAGAAGCAACAGGGCTTACAGAAATATTTGCTTAGATTCCTTAAGATACCAGAAAGACATTTTCTTCTCCTCTTATTTGGGCTCAGCAAAGCAAGGACAGAGAGTTGCCTATTGGGTCGGGTGGGAGGAGCTAGGGAAGGCACTTCTGTGGCCAGTTACTCACATAGGTAAAGTAGTCAATGACTGTAGAAAACATAAATGTTGAATTGAGAAAAAGAATTCTGGAGAAAGACAGGAAACTGGAAATCTACTCTTAGCTTTGACAGCTACCTGTGCTATGGCCTGAAGGAAGTCACTAACTGTTCCATGCCTCAGTTTTCTTTCATTTTATATTGGCTACAATAATCACTTTCAATGTTGTCGTAAGGATAGGTGTATACACACACACACACACACACACACACATACACATAATATACACATTCATGTGTGACCATGTGGATGGTGGAAAGATCTAAGTAACTATTAACTATTAACTATTGTTTATTATTATTGTCTTGTAGCCTCATATCATCTCTTGGTTTTTAATTTTAATTAATGATTCTTAGGAAACTATGAATGGCAGAACTTTAATAATGTGGAGCAATAATAACAGAAATGAGATTTAAAAGAAAACAACAAATTCAAGCAATGCGGGAGAAATTTTATTCATAACATTGTGATTAGGTCACCTAGTTTCTCATTAGCTCTTCCAATTTTTCCTAACAGATGCCTCAGTGAGTTGTCAAAAATGATCTAATTCCAGCCTTTTTAAAGGCTTGGTGCTTGCAGCAAAGAGTTCAGTTGCTTTAGCAAGTTATCTTATGTAAATATAGCCAGTAGCATCCTGGTAATTTGCCTCCAGAAAGTAATCTAGAATTTCATTATAAACTCTTATTTATTCTCACAGCATCATTCAGTGTACTAAGCAGGGAGAATTCCTGTTTAAGATTTTCATAATTTTACCAATGACTTCCCAACATTGCTCAGGATTTTCTTGTAGAGTATCATCCACAATACACTAACACTGCAATTGTCTTTTTAAAAATATTTTCAATTTCACATAAGACACTGCAAAAAATATCATACAGAAAAGATATATTTGAGCTTTGCAGTTTGTATAGCTTCTCCAAAGAATGCAGTATGTCAAATGCAAGTGTTCACAGTATATTAAAAATTGGTTAGGAATCAGTGTTTCCTTTCTATACTGTCTGATTAATGCTCTTTGCTTCAAGACCACACAGAAGAAAACCCAACATTGTGGACCCTCCCTACCTAACAAAGTCTCACAAGGTGAACTCATTCTATGTTTGAAGTGAGTCTGTTGGATAAAGACTATCAAGGACTATGTAGACACATTAACCGAAGTCTATTATGGAAATTTTGTCTGAAAATTTACTTTTCTGCCCACTTAATCAACTTTTTGATAAGTTAATATATAATAAAATGCATTCAGTATACATGTGAACTTTGGAAAACATAACCTTATTTAATACTACTCATTTATATAGTAGTGAGTGTGTGTGAATGAGTGAATGTGCTTTATTTCTCATTTCTCCACATCCAAATCTTTCTCTTATGTTCTGTTTTTGAAAACTTCATAATCAGCAGATTAAAATTATCTTGAACTTAGGGATGATTTTTCTCAGTTTATACTTCATTCTGTAAATAGAAACGTTCTATGTAACGAATAATTTTTGTATACATGGACGGTCCATGTATACGATTGCTCCATATAATGAAGGTTCCTGATTTTGAAGCTGGGTGAGTGAGCTGAGAGCGAAACAAATCTAGTGATCTGTCAATAAGTGGCAATTGTTGTTTAACTCCTTTCACTCTTCTCTACCACAAGTTTCTAAATTTCTCCTGTCAAGAACACACCTGAATTTCTAAACCATTCACAAACACAAAATGACACGACAGACACAAATATCTATGAATGGGGGTAAAGATGCCTTCCCAATATCTTCAAGTGTCTGCTTTGTTTCTAGGTTTTGCAAACTCAATATTTGAGTCCACAAATATGCACAAAATTTTTTTCACTGAAATAATACGGTGTCTTGTGAGTAGTTTTATTTTGGAGGTTTTGGCTAAATTGTTTTTGAAGGATTATTGAATTATCTTTTATATAGATCTTTAATATAGTATGATGTAGTTCTGGTAGTTTTATGAATTCTGGAAAATAATGGGTGCTTGGAGACAATAGTAGAATTTACTGAATATATGAGGTAGGCATATATGATTGATTTTGGAGGGCATTGTTTTTATCTTCATTGTGATTGCAATAGCAACATAAACATGTTGTAAGTAGATAGGCAAATAAGAAAATGTAAATATTGATAATTTTTAACTTATAATCAATATAAACTTTGGTTTATATTCACAGACATAGACAATGTTTTTATATTAAAAAGTTTAAATTTTTAATTGCAAATATTTCAAATATAAGAAAACTATCAGAAATAATATGACAGACATCCATGTATCCACCACATAGATGGCCATCTATTCATTAATTCATTTATTCATTCAACAAATATTTATTGGGAACTACTAAGCTAGATGTTGTTCTAGGCACCTGCAGATTCAGCAGTAAGCAAAATAGATCATAATAAATTCAATCCATATGTAAAAGATGATGGTTGCTGATGATTGCTATAGAAAAAAGAAGAGCAGAGAAAATGCTAGGGAATGTGGGAGGATGGGCATGAAATTTTTAAGAAGGTGCTTGGGAGGTCTCACTGAGCAGATAACTTCTGAGACTTGAAGGAATTGAGGGAGTAAACCATGCAGATACCTGGGGAAAGAATGTTCACAGCAGAGGACACAGCAAGTGCAAATGCCTGGAGGTGGGAATGCATCTGATGTCGTGAGTCTCTCTGTTATCTCTCTGTCTGCTTCATTAATTTCTATCCTTGGTCTAATGGTTTTCTTTCTTCTACTGATTTGTGGCTTACTCTGTTGCTGAGTTTTCTTACTTTCTTTCTAATTTATGCCTTGCAAACTATAAATTTCCCTCCAAATGCCTTTTTAGCTGAACATCACAACCTTTGAAAGAGGGCATATTCACTGTGGTCCATTTCTAAATATTTTATAATGTCTACAATTTTATTTCTACTCAGTAATTATTTGAAGTGGTTACTTTAGATTTCTTAAGTGTGACAAGTGGAAAGGAGATTGCTGTCTTTTATTATTGATTTCCAAATTTAATGCATTGTATTAAGGGAATGCTGCTTATGTAAAATGATTCCTAGATATCTTTGAGGTTTGCTTTGTAGCTTAAGTCACTAATTTTTATTTTTAAAAATCCATGTAGAAATGAACATATTTTCTGTAATTTTTGGAAACAGTGATTATATGTAGTCATCAGAGCAAACTTGTTAACTGTGTTGTCAAAATTGTCCATTTGCTTACACTGGGAATAGTCTATTCCCTTACTTATTTGCCTTCTGGGTCAATGACTGTAATAGGTAAATTAAAATTTCCTGCTATGTTTATAGATTTGTAAATTTCTCCTTGTAATTCTGTTAATTTTTGCTTTGTATACTTTGAAGTTTGCCTGGTAGATAAATGTAAATTCAGAGGGATAATCTTCCTGGTAATTGTTACTTTTATTTCTGCTATGAAGTCTATTCCATTTATTAAAATATTAATAATATTCTAATATTAAAAGCTTCTATTCCAGTTCTCTTTTGGTTACAGTTTTCCTGATAGATCTTTTTTATCCTCTTACTTTCAACATTTCTGTGAGTGCATATTCTTGGTGTGTCTTTTTAAAACAATATATAACTGAATTTAGTTTTTAATGCAATCACTTTCTTTTAACTGTCAAGCTAAATCCATATATGTAGTAAGAATTATTTATTTATTCAAATCTAACTTTGTTTTGCTATTCATCCTTTTTTTGTTACTTCTTTGCTTTTTTCTGCTTTCAACTAGATGGATTGAGGTTTTAAATATATTTTCTCTTATTGGTTTAGAGATTAGACATTTCATTTTTTGTGGTTTCAGCAGATACACTCACATTTTTAGCATTTTATACTAGAATAACAATATAAATAAATTTACATGTATTTAATATCTCTATCATACCCTAGAAAAATATAAGAAACTTACTGAAATCATCTTAAATGAGATCATGTCCATCCCTAGAACTGTTATTGTTATATGTATCTGAGCTCTACTTTGTTTTGAAACCCTGAACTATTATCTTTTTAAATTTTTATAGCAAATGCTTATCTAAATTTCCTCATGTGTTTCCCAATATTGCTCAACATTCCTTCATGAATTCATTTTTACTTTTCAGGTTCACATTCAATCTTGAAGGGTATGTAAGTGGTAAATATTTTCAGTGTTTAGACTAAAACGTATCCTTATTTAACCTTTGTTCTTGAATGATAATTTAACAGGATCTAGAATTCTCTAGGTTTTCGTTATTTTTTCTGAGCACTTTGAGGACGATATTCACTTGCCATTTGGTCTCTATTGTTGCCAACAAAAATTCTTTTGTGAGGCTAATTGGTGTGACTTTGCGGTCATCTGTTATTTCTGGTTGCTTTTAAGGTTTTCTCTCTGTGGTGGTTCAGGTCTTCTGCAGAGGACACACCAAGACAAAATTAGAAACAAGAGATTTGGGGAGGAAAGTGCCTGTGAAGGACAGAGCAGAACGGGAAAGGAATAGATAGAGACAGCCTTCAGACCTCAGGGCAGGTGTGACCCGATAAAAGGGGAGGGAGAAGAAAGGAATATGGGATAGGAAAAGGCTCAAGTAGCAGTGCAGCCAGGCTCCTGGGGACCTGCTAAGTAGAAATGGCTGTGAGAAGAGTTTGGCATTAAGCAGGAAGGCCTCAGCTGTAGTACCCCACCATGCCTAGCACAGAAGTGGAGCAGTCTGGGGAGAGAGTGGCCTCCGCACACACCTGTGGATCTGAGGCTGTCGGCTGTCAGCTAACTGCACGCCTGGTAGCAGCTCCCCTTTAAGAGGAGAGCTGAGGGCCACCACACTTGTCTTTCATGTTCTATAGCTTCACTAAAGTGTCTAGATTTACTTTTATTTTTCCTACCTTATAATCTTGCATTTCTTCTCCTACATTTCATATATTTCATCATAGCTGGTGAAATTTCAGCCATGCTTTCTTGGAAAATGGCATCTCCTGCCTTTTCTCACTTTCTTGAACTTATATAGTCGATAGATATGTTCAATATCCTCATTCTGGGCTGGGCGTGGTGGCTGAAGCCTGTAATCCCAGCACTTTGGGAGGCTGAGGCAGGTAAATCACGAGGTCAGGAGTTCAAGACCAGCCTGGCCAACATGGTGAGACCCCCGTCTCTACTAAAAATACAAAAAATTAGCTGGTCATGGTGGTGGGCACCTGTAATCCCACCTACTCAGGAGGCTGAGGCAGGAGAATCGCTTGAACCTGGGAGGTGGAGGTTGCAGTGAGCTGAGATTGCGCCACTGTACTCCAGCCTGGGTGACAGTGAGAGACTCTGTCAAAAAAAAAAAAAAAAAATTCCCGTCTATCATTCATTTCTAAACCACCCTTTCATATTTGCCATATATTTATTTCACTATACTTCATTGTGAAAATGTCCTTAGATTTCTCTTCCAGTTCAGTATTTTATTGAACTGGGTCTAAAATACTTTTGCTTCATATTTGCATTTTCATCTTTAATTACCATATATCTCATTTCTAGAAGATACATTTGTTCTTTAAAAAAAAAATCTACCAAATTCTATTTCAGTGTCCATTCTTTCTCTATAATTTTGATCTTTTCCTTTATCTCCAGTAATCTGCAACCTGCTTGTTTTGTGGATTCCTTGACATTGTTCCATTAACTTGTGTTCTGATACTTCTGTCTGCTGACTCCTTCTTGATGGATTTCCTTTATTTTTTATTTTTATTATTTACTTCTTTTTCCTGTCATGTTTTGGGATTGCTTCCAAATAGTTTCCCAGAAATTTTGCCATTCTAGAACCAGTTTACACATTCCTTTTTTTTTTTTTTTTTCACCTTAGATATCCTGTACCATTCAGATGTCAGTTTCAGATTTGGGCTTTCAATTTTTTATGTGGGTTGCTATTTGTTTCCTTTTTCCCATCCTGGGATGACAGAAAGAAATTGGCTTGTCACTTCCCTGGAATGATGACCTTTTATTTCTCCTTTCCCTGAGGGGCAGCCCAGGGTCATGCTAATGCAAAGCTCTAGGTTCCAGTTCCTTCACTTTGGCTTCTAATTGGACAATAAAACCCTAACTCTATACCAGAGGTCTCAGAAGTCATTAATATCTTTCTTAGATTTGGTTCACTCAGAAGCAGATCCTGAGACTCAAGGGCATTCCATATTCTTTGGGAGGTACACAGACCTCCAGGAAAACAAAACAAAACAAAACAAAAAAAGGGAGGGGCAGGGAGACAAAGGAAATCAATAGACTGTTTTTAAGCCAGCAACGTCAGTGGATGATTAAAGTGGGAAACAGGAAAGAGTGTAAAACACGTGCTTCAGAATTAAGCCACCCAGAGGGCTGAAGGAGCTCGTATAATACACCGTATCTGGGGAGTCATTGGTTGAGGGTTACTAGAGCAGAAGCGGGAGATAGTCTTTGACATCTCCAACGTGCCACATGCAATTAGAGCAGGTTTCCAGAGTTCTGGGGAAAGGAAGCCCTAATTTATAGAGAAGGAAATCCTGGCAGTTCCAAGTCAAAGGGAATACCCTAAAAGGCCCAAGGGGTATGGACAGAGAACTTTCATCATCTGCCGCAATATCCTGTTAGTTGCCACGTTTCTCTCATGACCATAACACTGAATTTAAGTTACTTCTTTGCTATGGTTCTTAGAAATTTTATTTTCTTTGATATTTGTTTAATAAATCATTTACATTTTTATTACATATTTTATCAGTCTTTTTTTTTAAATAGTATGTTTATAGTGGGAAAGAGGTCTGCTTACGTCAGTGCTCATGTTGTTAGAACCAAACTTTCAAAATATTTTAATGTATACTTTAACTTTATAAAATAATACTAAATATGCCATCACAACTTGCCTTAATATTCAAAATAACTTTGACAACTTTTCCATAACCATAAATGTAGGTCCACTTTACTTTGTAAAATGTATTTCTCCAAATTAATATAGATATTTGTCTACAGATGTCGCTATTACAAAGAATGCAATAAACATTATTTTACCTATTCTTTCATACTTATGCTTGTATATCTTTGGTATAAATTCCTAGTACTAGATGGCAGGGATCAAAACTTTTAGCACATTTAAACTTTAAGTGATATTTGTGAAATCCGCCTAAATTGCTTTTAGCATTCTTTATTCTCACCCACAGCTTGGGAGGGTATCTTCTTTTCTATCCTTACCAAAAATCTATAAACATCAGTCATTTGATTCTTTGATGATGTGATGAGTCAATAGTGATAGATCACTTAATTTGTTTTATCTTAATTATTAGTGAAGGCAAAACATTTTATATATTCCTGGCAATTGATATTCACATGTACGTATTTTTATGGGCCTGCCCCCTTTTTTTATTTGATTTGTAACAGCTTTATATTATGAACACTAGCCCTTTGTCATATATATTGAGTATATTTTTTGAAGTTTATATTTCATTTTTTGAATTTGTTTATTGCGACTTTTTACCCATGTAAAATTTATGAAACCAATTTCATCCATTTTTGACTTCATGGTTTCTCATTTTTCAAATCACACATTTAAAAAGCCTTCTATAATTATTAATTATAAAAAGATTTTATGCAGTTATTGGACGCCTCCCATGAATTGGATATACCATGGCATGAGGGGAAAGGGACAGAGATGAATAAGAAGCCTTTTATTGCTTCAAAGAGTATCACATTAAATATAAAATATTTTGTTCTCTAGAAGGAATGAAGTAAATAGACCTTTTCCCCTCTACAAACAAACAAGGGAACAGATAACAAGTCTCTAAACTTGTGTATCTTTTTTAAAAGAAAAACTCCAACCAGTCAAAACATCAACAAATATAGTAAATAATAATATTCAGAACTGATCAGCGAGAAAGCCAGGCCTAGAACTCAAGGTCTGTTTATATACTGATACTGTAAGACTGGCAAAAACAGTGCCACTTCATTAGCCACGGCATACTCTGCAGGACCTACAAAAAGTGGGTTTTTTTTTCTTAAGTGTACTTTTAGAAATATTTAACCAATACTCGTCTCAGTAGCATTTGTAGACAACTGTAATGACCATAATTTGCTAAATGTTGATGCAAGAAAAATACTTTTTAAAGACATAATCCCTGTCCTTAAGGAAATACAGTTGGAGAGGCAAACTATATATGAATGAAACAGCCTAAGAATGATATGAAGACCAGACAAAACAATGTAGGATAGATCTTGTGCTTATGGTCAGAGCTTAGGAAAAGGGTCCTCAGTGCCCCTGTGGCAATCAACAAGTATTCATACTAACTCCATGTAGAACTTCCTTAAGTTGTAATCTTATAGATTGTATTGATGCTTGCTGATACAAAGAACTCTTAGACATTGGGAATGATATAAATCTAAATAAAATTATGTATGTACATAATTATGCAAAACTATAAATATCTACCCCCAAATTAAATAAGGACAACCCCCAAGTCTTGATGTTTTAAATGTTAATGTAGTAGAGCAGAAAAGTGAGCAAGCCATGAAGGCAGACGCTCTGGAAAAATCACTCTTGTTTTCATACGCATCGTAAAACATCACCCCACAAACCACATCCTGACATTGCTGACATTCACCCCTCCTATACATGCTCAGCCTGAGCCTGTTTGGCTTCAGTTGCCTGACAGTAAAACAGGATTCAGAGGGAAGATCAAAGGGAGAAAGCAGTGGACTACAGATAATCCACTAAACAGAAAATCAACTCAGGGAAGTCTCCGCTTGGGGCCATGTACTTTGGGAACAGGAATGTTGGTGTATAACTTGAGGTCTCATGAGTTTATTCATCCAACAAACACTTATGAAATACCGACTACAAGCCAAACATCATATGTTTAGATGGGTGGAGTCAAGAGGCACTTTTTAAGCAGTTAGGGAAGGAAAATCTCAGGCAAGGGTATGGTAAGTTGTATGTGTAGAACTAAGGAAAACTTCACAGACATAGTCTGATGGCTGGGAGGAGGCCTCAGATTGGCAGTAGAAAAATTGAAAGTAAAACAGGATTGAAAGCAACGCTTGAAAGCAACACCATGAATATAAAGAAGTAAATTTGTCTTCATTCCCCTGTCCTGGGACTTAAGAAAAAGAGAATTTGGAGCTGATCTTCCACTGGGCCCTGAAGTTGAGAGAGGCAGAGGAAGTTAAAGCCAAGATTGCTATGCAAAAGAAATCTTTCAGCAAAGGGGATTTCAAAGTACTGACCTGAATAATTTCCATTTGGGGTTGCTGAAGAGAAGCAGTTGTGTTCACGGGGTGAAGCAAGGAGGAAATGGGAAGTTGTCTGGATGCTTTGTTTGCAATCAAGATAATACTAGAGCTCAGTAAGTGAGGAAAGAAAATTATAAGTTTGCCAATAGTTCTAATCCCAGAGATGCTGAAGAGAAAACTCTTTTTCTTTTCTAGGCAAGAGTCATCTCAGGGTAAATCTCGGACCAGGTGTGAAGTTTGCACATTTCTCTCAGTCAGTGTATTTCAGAGCCTGGGAAATACAGAGACCCCATGGGGAGGGTAGGCACCATTTGCTTTTATTGCATTTAAGTTTTTTGGAACATGCAAGTGCCCTATGCTGTTGTATGAGGCTACATGGGAGCATATCTTTGAGACTCAGAATCTGTTGGAATCACAATGATGTATAAAGAAACAGTAAGGGGCCAGGCACGGTGGCTCACAGCTGTAATCCCATCACTTTGGGAGGCTGAAGTGGGTGGATCACAAGGTCAAGAGATCGAGACCATCCTGACCAACATGGCAAAATCCCGTCTCTACTAAAAATACAAAAAAAAAAAAAAAAAAAAAACAGCTGGGTGTGGTGGTGCATGCCTGTAGTCCCAGCTACTCAGGAGGCTGAGGCAGGAGAATCACTTGAACCTGGGAGGCAGACGTTGCAGTGAGCTGAGATCGTGCCACTGCACTCCAGCCTGGTGACAGAGCAAGACTCTGTCTCAAAAAAAAAAAAAAAAAAAAAGAAATAGTAAGGTCAGTGTTGGAGTCTGCATGCTAATAGGCAGGTCCTTCAATATGTTTTTTAATAACAAACACCTACTGCAATGACCTGTTAATCTAGAGCAGCTGTAAGCCTGAAGACTTAAGGGAATAGAAGCTAATAAACCCAAGCCAAAGTGTACTGTAGATAAGGCAACTTGTACAGACATCAGAATTGAATCCATTTGAAGTCACTAACATCTCTCTAGATTATTTCCTCTCTTTCTCTACATTACATGGGATTTTATTTTAGAAGAACTCAAAATACTCTAGAAGAAGGCAGTCGAGGTTACTGCATTGTATAACTGAAATAACTGTACAATTATATTTGTTACACATTATTTAAAAAAAAAACAGACTTGAAAATGTGTTGGAAACAAACTTGAGAAATACCTGTCTACCTCAACCTCTTCCATCTTCCCACATGCGTGTTGAATTTGTAGACTGGGTTGAGGTGTAGTCTTTATTTAGTAGAGGTGAAATTCTTTTGCCCTATTTTTCATAATATGTTTTGGCACCATTCTTCAATTTAGATTTAAATTTGCAAGAAGTTATTAGGCTTGGGATGAGAAGGAAGGCTGGCAGGAGCAGCTGGCCTGATTTATCTAAGGGAATTACTCAAAGCCTGTTAGGTATAAAATTTGTGGTGAATTTTCCTATTGGATATCCACAGCCCACCAAATTCTCATTTATTACCATGTGGTGTGACCCCCGCTGAGAACAAAGACTTCGATTAAATTATTTTCTGTTTCCCTGAGTTACTCACAGCGCTAAAATATACTATGAACCTCACATAAAAAAATAAAAAAGTCTTCAACTAAGTAAAAATTATTTCCAACTTTCTCTCCCTCTGTGTTTTTCCTGCTTCCTGGCTCTCCCCTTTGTTGTTTCCCTTCAATATCAAATCATATTCCACACTGTTTTTCTCAGTTTGAACATTCTCACTTTCTCCCTTTCCATTCATCAATCTTTCTGCCACCTTCCCCTTAAGTATTTCCTCAATTTAAACCTTATTCAATAAATAAATACACTTCACAGACTGAACAGATGGATTACAGGACTTTTTCCCTTGAGATTTCCATGTATAGCAATTTTCACTTCTCAAAGAAAATAAAGGTGATGATGATAGAGTGTCTATGCAGTTTTTTAAAGCAATTTTTGTGCTGTGTGAGCTCTACAACTTCAGAAGGCAGGCTCCTTACCACACTTGACTTGTAATTTCTATTTTGTTAACTATATCTGTTATGCTGAGAATAACAGATTGTCTTCCCCTATTTGAACACTTTCAATGACCAGTGGAGACCTGAATATTTCACTAGATGGCCGGTAGTTTTATGGTTCCGGTTATTATAAAGTTTTCTATTACAAAGAGCTGAAATCCATTTCTGTTTTTCACCATTGGTACAAAAGAGAACAAATATAATCTCTTTTTTCATAAGGTAGACATTGAAACATCAAAACACAAATCTCCTCTTTTTCAGACTACATATCCTCAATTACTCCAGGCATTCTTCAGGTATCAGGGTGTCCAGGTGCCTTGAGTTCATGGTTTCTTTTTACTAATACACTCCATTTGGTCAAGTTTTCTCTTTAAATCTTGTCACTGATCTTGAGGAACGGCTTAGTCATACAGAATTTATGTCCACCACTAAAGTACTAATGTGTATTCTATATATGGAAAATCCCCCTAAAGCCTGTTAAACATGTGGCTCAATTGGACATACACTAGGTATCCTAACAGCTCTGTTTAACAAGGTGACACTGAGCCCTCATGAGAAGGCCTTCAAGCCTGCCCAGCTCACATTTGCTTATGTTTTCTGCTGCTTAAATAATAACAATTCAGCAAAGTTAAGTGAGGACTGTCTCTCAATGTCTAATATTTATTAACGAGCTATGTTAATTCTCCTAGGCCATCAAGTCCTAGGAAAAGAAAGTAAATTTCTATGAAAAGTAATTTCTAAGTGTGTCTGCAAAATACGATGATGTTTATTGCTTAAAATATGAGTCTGCAATAGACGGTGCTTTAGTCAACAAGACAATTACAGTAAATAAATGTTGTCAATGAGATCAACAAGAAACCTGCTTTATTCAAAGAACTTTCATCAAGTGCTCACATGTGGCTGGCACTGAACTAGGCTGTGTCCTCTGTCTTTGGTCTACACTCTTTGGGCTTTCGATTTGGGTCAAAATAAAGAGAGACCTCATATTTCTAGGTCACTGAATGTCCTGCACTGACATCTAAAGCATTTGTTTCAGGGCCTCCCTTACCATGCCGAAGCTCTTTCCTGCTGGGGTCCCTCACTGTGATGTACTCAGATCACCAGTGAAAGGAGCTGGCTTCTATTAATTCTCAGATTCTGCCCAGCCTTGCTGGGTTAAATGGACATGACTAAATTTGCATGGTTGATTTCCCCATCGGCAAAGTCATCTGGGTTTCAGCTTTGTTTTGCGTTTGGTAGGAAGGACTCATTTAATACACTGAATATGACTATATTTTATAAATGTTTCATGTAAAATAATCTCTGAAGCTTAGTATGTGTAAATAAATTCCTGCCATTTGAATTATAGCAGCTCATATCCCACACATCTGCAGAGTTTGCTTGCCAATATTGTCCCTGTGGGATAAATAAATATTGCTATATATTTAATGGGTCTATGTTAGCTTCATATTTTGCTTAAATAATGGGTGAAATTAAATATTCCAAATTCATTTTTTTAAAAGTAGATTCTACTAGTAACCACTTAGTATGTATTGACTTGTCAGAATTTTCAGAATTTAAAGCATGCTCCAGTGGCGCAATCAGCTAGTGTGCAGTACTTGGTATCACAATGTGCAAGGTATGTAGGTTCTTTCTTCTAGTCATCACATATGATCATTACAATTCTATTTTGTGCTCTTTTCAACCAGTCTTTCCAGCAGAATTTTCAGAATTTTCCTGATTCGATATCACAGAAGTCCTTTCTATGGCTTTTTGACTTCATGTCCTCGAAATCTCTATCCTGGTCCCAGTACTTTCTTAAGGTCACTAGCATCCTGTACACCAAATCCCATAACACTTGCTGGTCTTATTCTCTATTGACTATGGCATTTAATAGCATTGACAGTCAGTAGTATTTATAGAACTCTCTTCTCTTGTTCTTGGGGACACCTATATTTCTAATTTTATTGATTATTCAATAGATATTTATTGAACACTGAGATTGTATCATGTGTATCTTTCTTCTTGTCTCCTTCCACTGCTCTTTTCGTGATCCCTGAACTCAAATCCAGTCTTTGTCTTTCACTGTCTTTCTCCAAGCTGTCTGCCTATGAGTCAAATTAGTAAAATTACAGGAATTTTGAGTTAGAAGGGACTATAGTGACCAGTTAACCTAGTTAGCATTCTACAGATGAGGATATTACACCCATTAAATTAAACGTCTGCTCTAAGATCTCACAGCTTGTCAGTGGCAGAGCCCACATCAACTCATGGAAAAGCCAGGGGGATTTCCATGCCGTCACTTAACTTGTGTAGAACCTGATTCAGGGTCTTCTGAAGCCCAGATCCAACCCTCTACTCTCCTCCTGGTTTTCTAGTTCTGCCATCATATTTCTATTCTTCTCTATTTCAGAGTCTAGATTTTAGTAATATTTGATATCTCTCAATTTCTCACTTCCCCCTACTCTTAGAGCCAAATATTCATGATGTTTCATAAAGCCTGTTATCATGATGCCTCATAAAGCCTGTCATCATGATGCCTTGAAAATGTGGGGAGGGTTTTGTTGTTTGTTTGTTTGTTTTTTGTTGTTGCTTGTTTTTTTTTTTTGGTTTTTTTTTTTTATCTCACTGCCACTACCGTGGCCCAGGGCTGCATCTCCATAATGGTGTGCACCTTTCCAATGATCTCTCGGGCATCATCAGTCCATTCTACACTCAAATGTTTGAAATACCGCTTTTCCCACATCAACATGTCAGAAAACCAGTGCTGATCTCCATTTATAAACAGTTCTCTTTAAATCTTTGTAAATGTTCAGAAAAATAAGAGAGTCCTTTGGAGAAGCAATGTCTATTACAAATGAAAAATACACACATTCTGCTATTAAGTGTAACCCCATTCCAAGAAATTAAGCTTTGAAGAAGGGGAAAACAAACAAACAAGCAAAAGTAAAGAGGTTACTGAAAGAAAAGAACTAGCTAGCTGCTGGAAAGACTGGTTGAAAAGAGCACAAAATAGAATTGTAATGATCATATGTGATGACTAGAAGAAAGAACCTACATACCTTGCACATTGTGATACCAAGCAATGCTGAGAAAACATGTGAGATGGAAAAGCAAAGCTGAGTCAAATCAGTTGTTTCTCATAACTGTTAAGACAAGATGCTCTGGCGGACCCCTGTTAATTCACAGGCATGCAGGCACATTTTGATCATGTGTAAAAACTTAGTCTATAATAGAGGATCCTTACTGCTGTGGAGATTTCTGTCAGCTTTGAGCAAAACGTACAACTTGACTCAATTTAGTTTGCTGCTAGTTTCTTGCCTAACCTAATATCAACCCCCGTCACATTTTCTGAAACATACAATGGCTTTGCTTCAATCAGGACAGTAAACAGCAGTAGTCAAATGGCAGCTGACTGAAGAGTGAAAAATACTAAGATACCGTTGAGTGCTTTTAAGGACACCGTAAGGTGTCCTTATATCATAGTTGTAATGAAACTTTTCCTGAGTGTAGGGTTGTGAATCAATAGCACCTTTATCATGCAGGTGTGCAAGAAGCCAAGGACCTCTGCAGGATGATAACAACATGTTACAGCAATATTTCCTTCCCTTTATCATCTTTTTCCTACCTTTTTTCCCTTAAGACATATTTGCAATTTTTTTTATTTCAGTAGTTTTTTGGGTATAAGTGGTTTTTGGTTACATGGATAAGTTCTTTAGTAGTGATTTCTAAGATTTTAGTGCACCTGTCACCTGAGCAGCATACACTGTACTCAATATATAGTCTTTTATCCCTCACTCCCCTCTCAACCTACCGAGTCCCCAAAGTTCAAACATCACACTTATGTCTTTGTGTCCTCATAGCTTAGCTCACACTTATAAGTGAGATTATATGATATTTGCTCTTCCATTCCTGAGCTACTTCACTTAGAATAGTGGCCTCCAGTTCCATCCAAGTTGCTGCAGAAGACATTATTTCATCCTTTATGGCCTAGTAGTATTCCATAGTGTATATATACTACATTTTCTTTATTCACTCATTGGTTGATGGGTACTTAGGTTGGTTCCATATGTTTGCAATTGCAAACACATGCTCGTGCATGTGTCTTTTTTGCATAATGACTTCTTTTCCTTTGGGTAGATACCCAGTAGTGGGATCGTTGGATTGAATGGTAGTTCTACTTTGAGTTCTTTAAGGATCCTCCATATTGTTTTCCATAGTGGTTGTACTAATTTACATTCCCACCAGCAGTATAAAAGTGTTCCCTTTTCACCACATCACACCAACATCTGTTGTTTTTTGTCTTTTTAATAATAGTCTTCTTGCAGGAGTAAGGTGGTATCTCATTGTGGTTTTAATTTGCATTTCCCTGATGATCAGTGATGTTGAGCATTTTTTCATATGTTTGTTGGCTGTTCGTAAATCTGTTGAGAAATGGCTATTCATGTCCTTTGCCCACTTTTTGATGGGATTATTTGTTTTTCTTCTTGCTGATTTGTTTGAGTTCCTGTGGCTTCTGGATACTAGTTCTTTGTTGAATCCATAGTTAATATTTGCAAAGATTTGCTGAGCATTTATACTGTGTAAGACCTTTTGTTAGAGGCTGGAGATATAACAATGAGTCTTGCTTTCAGTACTTTATAATTGCTCTGCAGATTAACTGTACAGACTTAAAATAATTTTCCCTAACCTGTAACCCTACCATAAAAATAATTAAGAGAATATGAAAGGATATGCTTAAATCAGAAAAGTGAATGTACCAGTTAGACTAAGTAATGATGGTGAACACAATATTGACAAAGATACTAAATATACACTTAAGTTTGATATTTATTTAAATGTTGTGTACTGTATTCTGCTTTCAAAATTATTAAGCAAAGATTTGTCCTTAGTAGTTACCCAGTATTTACAGAGAATATATTAATTAGGGGCTTTATTTTATTGAAAAGGCTTAATTGGCTATGCAAATCTACACCCTCTCAATTATCTACATTTGGAGCAAGTTTACTTAGTTGGTCTAAATAAGCATAATTTGTGGCAGTTACCTTGGTGTTGTCAAATCTAAACCTTTAAACAAAAAATAAATCTCATGTGCCCTTTTCTGAATGAATTCTCATTGTTTCTAGCAGCCAACTCAATCTTTCAGCCCGATGTTTAGATTCCCCTGTAATCCGATCATGATTTACCTTTTGACATTTACTCCCTACTACTCCCCAACTCTTTGTTCTACTGCGCTTACTATTTCCCTGGACATATCTTTGTGATTATTTACATCATCTTTCATCTTGCTATGTCATCTCTTAATTATCTCCAACTATAGTACTATTGGCATTTAACAAATTCTTACTACCTGTGAACTGCTGCATTGAGTGCTTTTGCCTATATTATCCCACGTAATTGCTATGATACCTCTATGACCTCAGTGAGTTTCGTTTTAAAGACTTTTATAAACTGAGGCTTACAGACACTGACTAACCTCTTTACAAGAAGAGGACTACTTAGTAAAAAAGAGGACTAAGTAACCTGCTCAAGGTCACACAATTAGTGTGACCTTCAATTAGTTATTGAACCCAGATCTAACGGCAAATCTAGGTACCTAACCATTATGTTCTGCTGCTTCCAAGGACTTAGAGCTATGCTACTGGATAATTATCTTTGGGACCTCAGATAAAGTAACTGACATTTCTGAGCTCCAATAAAGCTGAAATACACACACGTGTGTGTGTGCATGCATAACACCTTAAATAGGTGTGCATGTATAACACCTTAGAATAGGTTCTTGTTATTTTATTTATACTTATTATAGCTATAAAATATAGGTATAAAATAAACATCACTGTTCTGGACTATTTAGAAATATAGATCCAAGAAGAACAACTAATGTCGACAGTAGGTGTACTAGTTTAAAAAATAAATATTATAAAAAATAAGTAGTATAAAAAATAAATATTATAGGTATAAAATAAACATCACTGTTCTGGACTATTTAGAAATATAGATCCAAGAAGAACAACTAATGTCAACAGTAGGTGTAGTAGTTTTGGTTTTCTGTGTTTATAAATATTTTTTCTAATTATATAATTCTGGTGTCCAGAAGATAAATGTGATTAATATAATCTACCATAAGCACATACCCTTAAGGAAAACAAGCAGAAATAAAACAGTAAGAAATACTATAAATATATCTAAAGTTGTGTGATTTCTATAAGTTACAAGTGAATTTTACTAAATATCTAGTCTAGATGATTTTCCCAGTGATTCATCCCTAACTTCAGTTTTGAGCAGAAATTCAGTTCTAAAGTTTGCCTAATAATATAAATGGAATCTTTTACTCAGCAGGTTGATCTTCCAGGGGTCATGCCCAGTTAATAGATTCTTGAGGACATCTTTAAATTCTCTTAAATTCTAAAGGAATCCTGAGGTTTGAATACAATGACCCACCAACAGATACCCCAGGCCTATGTTAGAGTATAGGTCTAATGTGACTCAGGCTCTCACTGAACCACCTTCAACCTGACCTGGGAAGACCCTGGCTCTCTAGATCCACCATGTCCAGCTGTCTCCAGCTGAACAATTTTTTTTTTTTTTGACAGAGTCTTACTCCGTCACCCAGGCTTCTGACCTCAAGTGATCCGCCTGCCTTGGCCTCCCAAAGTGCTGGGATTACAGGTGTGAGCCACCGCACCCGAATGGTGCTACCATTTTTTTGTTTTGTTTTGTTTTTTTGAGATGGAGTCTCACTCTGTCATCCAGGAGTGCAATGACGCAATCTCGGCTCACTGTAACCTCCGCCTCCTGGGTTCAAGTGATTCTCCTGCCTCAGCCTCCTGAGTAGTTGGGATTACAGGCACCCACCACCATGCCCAGCTAATTTTTGTATTTTTAGTAGAGACGGGGTTTTGCCTTGTTGGTCAGGCTGGTCTCGAACTCCTGACCTCAGGTTATCCACCCACCTCAGCCTCCCAAAGTGCTGGGATTACAAACGTGAGCCACCGCACCCAGACGGTGCTACCATTTTTTTTTTTTTTTTTTTGAGATGGAGTCTCACTCTGTCACCCAGGAGTGCAATGACGCGATCTCAGCTCACTGCAACCTCTGCCTCCTGGGTTAAAGCGATTCTCCTGCCTCAGACTCCTGAGTAGTTGGGATTACAGGCACCCACCACCATGCCCAGCTAATTTTTGTATTTTTAGTAGAGACGGGGTTTCACCATGTTGGTCAGGCTGGTCTCGAACTCCTGACCTCAGGTTATCTGCCCACCTCAGCCTCCCAAAGTACTGGGATTACAGGCATGAGCCACCACACCCGGATGGTGCTACTTTTTATATCAGTCTCAGTGTGTGAATTGGGCAGGGACATGACTGTATCAATTGTTTGATGTATATAATTATTTTCTACTTCGTATGATACATGATTCACAACAATTTACAAACTGATAAAACAATAACATTTTAAAAAATGAATTTCCATTATTAGAGATTTCTGAAGAAACATAATGTTGGGATATGGTGGACAAGCGAAGAATTTCCTTAGAAAATTATTCTTTACCCTCTGATTGTTTTAACACCATAAGTTTATCAGACAGGTTCTAGATATTTCCTATAGTACTTAGAGCCACATGCAGATTGTTTGTGCATTCAGACTGGTCAAAGTTGCGGACCAGAGTGCTGCTATTGATTTGTTTCACTCCGGTGAATGTAAATCATTCATGTTTGGCAGCATTTGTCCTACTGGAGATAAAACATAAGGAATATGTGCACAGTTTCAAAGGTGCAGCTTGACTGTGATGGTAACTCAGCACGCAGTGGGTATGATTGGCATTTTTGAGAATACATCATAAACTCTCCCAGGAGTCGGCACCATCTTCCCTGAGATCATTATACATCCACCAAAATGAGGAGAAGGAGAAGAATGTGGCAAGAGATCAAAAGAGGCAGTCACTATAAACTCACCTATTTTGTTGATGCAAGGCAAGTTGCACTAAGTTTAGGAAAGCAAAAAGATACTCTTCGAGGTCCAGGGAGGAAATGCAGAAACTGCTAATGGGAAAACGAGCATGGTCCATATAGGACTCTGATATTAGAGTTGTTTTTGCTCTACCGAGGCTGCTCTACCCATGAGTATCCCCATCTTCAAGAAACTACTAAAAGTTGAAGTGTTTATTCACATGTTATTTTCGAACAGTTAACTGTATAAAAGAAAGGCATATTTTCTTTTCCTGCATCCATAAGCCATGTTCCAAAAAAGCTCTTGTTTAACATGCTTCTTAGGATTAAAAGGGTTTCTGCTGCAAACAGGTCTGGATTACATATGCATCTTAAACATGCCTCAGCTTTAAAGGGACACATTCTTCAAGTGAGGCTGCATTTACAGGCGCAATAGATTTTTCCCTCGGCATGAGCCAAACAGCAGAGACATACTTTAATATTTCTGACAAGATCTGAACTATAATATTCTGTTTGGAAAATTAGGCTTCAAAGCAGAAGCCATACATTTAATTTCAAGATGAGAACCCAAAGAGTAACAAAAATGATTAGAAAAAGAATCTGAAAGAGTGAGAATCATTAAAATGAAAATCTTTGTGTTGATGACTGCATATAAAATCATAGATCATTAGGGCTAAAGGAAGAATGTATTTGCCAGATGTTGAAATGGCCAGATAGTTTCATCTCTCCCTACCATCTGTTAAGAATTCCATCCACAGGTCTCATTAATAATCCTTGGGAAAACAAGGCAACCTTCAGGAGCATTGGGAAAATTATGGATGCATTATAATGAAGTCAGAGCAAAAGTGAGGCGAGAAATTCAAACACCTTCTAAACGCGGAGCTCCTAACCAGTGGGCCACGCCAGAATCATCTGAACACAGTGTTTCAAAATGTGCATTCTCAGGCTCCACTGCCAGCCATTTTCATTCATTTGGGTGTGGAATGTAACCTAGGCATATGAATTTTGAAAAAGCCTTCCAAGTGATTTTGATGATAATTCTGGTTAAGAAGAGAAAGCATGTTCTACCTTGTCATTATGTATCTGCTACCTTTCCAGTAGATTGCAAACTCTTTTGAAAGGATTCTGTCATATTTACCTTGTGTCATCTGCTGTCTGTAGCATAGCTGGACTGTAAGCTTGAGGAAGGAAGAGAGCATGCTAGTTTTGTTTATTATCATAATTACTCCTGCCCACCCCTCCCACTCCAGTCCACAGCTAGAAGAGCACATGGTCTATAGTTGGTACCCAAGAAATTGAATTAAAAAATGAATACTAGGTATTTAATTATATCCATATGGATTTGAATTGATTTTCCTCTTTTCTGATATTATTGTTTACTATGTACCTAGTGAGTTCTCAAATGCTTATTGAGTGAATACACTGAGTTTTGGAAGTTAAATATGAGTCACTTTCAGGGGCTTTTGAGTGGTATTTGTAGAAATAAGTCTCATTACTTTATATTCCTGCCCTCTTTCTTTGGGCTTCTATGAAATATATCTTTGGCTTATCCTAGACTTGCTGAGAGCAGCTTAATTATATCGGCTTTCAGAAACGTGAGAATCAACTAATCCAGACTAACAAAACAAGCAGATACAGTTGATCCTGTGACTTCAAGTACCTTCCCAAGTGGCATTGTTAATAAATCTTGACTCACAGTACTAGCATAATGCATTATTTTTATAGCTAATGCATCAAAAAGTTATTTGAACCGTATGACCATATGATTTTTAAGGTCCTATAATCTGAGTTCTATTCTGAGGAGATATTTCCTATACTTTCTAGTGAAGCATATGAAAGGAAATGAAGCAGTTCTAGTCATTAAATAATTACTTCCATCAGTACATACATAGTATCGGGTAATAGGAATATATTATAATAGCTCACTTCTTCCATATTATTCAAATACCATTTGCTGATAACTGGAAATAAGAAAGAATGCTAAAATTGATTGACATCTAACATGAGTTGTTACTTATTATGGGTCAGCATCGAAGCTCATATATAGAAGAGACGATTTGAAATGTTCAGCTAGCCATCTTCATGTGAATTACAATAAGTTGAATATTTCTCAGTATCTTTAGTAAAGATGCCTATGCCTTAGGTACAGTGTATTTGCAATGGACCAAGCTGAAGCTGTATAAATGAGACATATGCTTTGTTTCCATGTTCACTGTTGAACTTATGCTCCAGAAAGTCTTCCTTATTCTCTTCTACCCATAATCTTGCCTCTTTTTGAATCCACATGGCATTGATTTTAGAGCTCATTTGTGCACTTTTCTTGTTCTGTCTTCTTTTAGATTTCTACCAAATTGTAAATACCTATAGGGATAGGAGCCTCTTTTTTAAAATTATACTTTAAGTTCTAGGGTACATGTGCACAACGTGCAGGTTTGTTACATATGTATACATGTGCCATGTTGGTGTGCTGCACCCATTAACTTGTCATTTAACATTAGGTATATCTCCTAATGCTGTCCCTCCCCCCTCCCCCCACCCCACAACAGGCCCCAGCGTGTGATGTTCCCCTTCCTGTGTCCATGTGTTCTCATTGTTCAATTCCCACCTATGAGTGAGAACATGCGGTGTTTGTTTTTTGTTCCTTGAGATAGTTTGCTGAGAATGATGGTTTCCAGCTTCATCCATGTCCCTACAAAGGACATGAACTCATCATTTTTTATGGCTGCATAGTATTCCATGGTGTATATGTGCCACATTTTCTTAATCCAGTCTATCATTGTTGGACATTTGGGTTGGTTCCAAGTCTTTGCTAATGTGAATAGCAGGTGCTGGAGAGGATGTGGAGAAATAGGAACACTTTTACACTGTTGGTGGGACTGTAAACTAGTTCAACCATTGTGGAAGTCAGTGTGGTGATTCCTCAGGGATCTAGAACTAGAAATACCATTTGACCCAGCCATCCCATTACTGGGTATATACCCAAAGGACTATAAATCATGCTGCTATAAAGGAGCCTCTCTTAATCATCCTGTGTCTCCTGCTATGATAAGCACATAGCGGGTATCTAATTATAGACTCTCTGAATTGATAATCTCTTATATAGAAATTAATAATGACAATATCTTCTTAATCCCAAGAATAATTACACCATCGTCATTGAAGTGAAAAGAGAACATTTAATTTCAAGTTTTGAAGTCTTTTAAAAATAGATATTATAAGCTGATTTAAAGTAGATCTTTTAACCTGTCACCAAAAGCATTTATTCCAGTTAAAAACTTGATCCATTTATATATTCATGCATAGTTTATATTCCACCCACTTCCAAAAATTAATTGAATAGGCCACTAAGGTGATGCCAGTTAAGGAAATTACTAAAATATCAGTAACAAAACCTACCATAAAAGTTTTATTCCCAAAATCATCTTGGTATTTTTAAATGTTTCTAGGTTAAAATGTTAACCACATCTATATGCTTTATTTCTGTACCAAATAGAGTTTGGGAAGGCTTATTTGTTAGATGTTTTAAACTAGTTACTAGTTTATTATGTGATTCTATCTCAAACATAGCATTTTATATTATTTTTCTTTTAATTGACACTGTTTTGTAAATGTTAAGAACTATAGAGTGAATTCAAATATATATTTAAAAACCTACGTGAAAGATACTTTAACTCCCGCCTTCAAGTGAATTCAAATAAGGAGAATTCCAAGGAGTGGGGAAATTAGCCAAACACTTTTCCGTCTCAGGAAAGCCATAATAACAAGAATTATAACCTGTTCCTATTTTTCTTAATAGGTGATTTGGGGTAAGGGCTCCAAGGAGACAAGAGCGTTCTGTTCTAAGAGAGAAACATGAGGCAAATGGAGACAAAAGGAGAGAGGAGACCCCAAGGACAATAGCCTCCCACATTCTCTCCATCCAAGGCACACATGCCAAATTGCATTATTCCAATGAGCTCTGCACAATTAACCTGTCCAAAGGGGTTGCGTGGCTGATGTTTAACTTTCCACCCAGCTACGTTGAAATGTACAGTACATCTTGAACATGTTATTTAAATTGAAAATGAAACATCTGGACACATCAGTACAAGACGGGTCCCACTAAATATGGGAACATGTTTACCCAGGTGGGTTCAGTCATAATTTCTACTCTGTGAAATAAAATTTCAATCTTGCCTGCAAAAACTAAAAATTAATTTTAGAGTTTTATTTAAGGAAATTTTTCTCACAGAAAGAATCATATTTCAATTTTAAATATTGGATAATTTGATCAAATGCCTTTATACTAAATGTGCTAAAAAGGGTTTAAGATAGGATTACAATTAGAATTTATTAATAATAAATTTCTATAAATAGAGTTATATATAAGCAGTCAAATCAGAGAAGGCAGGCAAATCCTGTTTGTCCAATAAAGATAATCATGTGATGAAATAAAAAAAAAAAGGAGTTAGATACAACTTTTTTGAGATGTACATTGCCCATTGGCTTTTAGAAGGCACATGTAACAAAAGAACTTTGTCATTCATAAAGAAATCCATAAGTAATTGGGCATCCATGAATAATGATAGTGAGCAGCAAAAGTTAAGGACTTCATTTTCAAAGTCAATGTTGTTTATCAAGCCCTGGAAAATAAACCCCTGTTTATTTCTAACACGCCAAATGAAATAACTGCCAAGTGTGAGATACTGTGATAACCTGGAACGGGGAGAGAAAGATCTGCTTGTAGACTGGAAAGAGACCTGGTGCCCTGACCTCTCTCTGATAGCTGCCAACATTGCCGGGTCTATGAGTAATTCAGTAAACTAGTACGCTCCTTCTTTACATCCCCACCAAAAAGTCCTTTTTCCAATGTAAGTTCAGTGCTGGTCAGCCTGTAGGAGTTTCAGCAAAGATGAGAATTAAATGTGCTTGCAGGCAAAAACATTTCAGAAATATTGGCTAAAAAGTAGACTCACTGCAACCTGGGGATGGAAATAAGGTCTCATGAAAACACTTAAAAGGACCAAGCAGAGCTTTCTACTTGTAAATAAAGGCTTCTGTTGTGTAGTACAGACAGGGCTTGCTAAGCCTTTAGCTTGAGTGTTCTTGGAGGGGCAAAGGGAAAAAAGGCAGAAAGGGAAAAGAATACAAGGAGGATTTGGGCAATAAAAGAGACAGCCTTGTATTTGTACTTCCTCCTCCACCACCACTGATTCCATCACACTCCCTAGCTCACCCTAGGGTCTCCTGAAATCTGCCCCAAGGGTTCCTTCTTCTTTAGTTGTACCAATCTTCGTATTTTCTGTGAATGGTGTCTTGAGAATGCCTCACAATTTTCTATACATCCTTCTCTGCATTTGGTATATTTTGTGTGACTAGCTGCAAACTCAATGCTATTTACAAGAAGTTTAACTGTCAAACAAATAGAGGACAATTCTGGAGAAGTTGAGCCTAGAACATGCCAAACAACAGGTATATGAAAAAGTGGGGAGAGAACAGCCTATTCTCCTTGTACTGATGAACTCAATCTAGTGAAAAGCACAAGTAGCAAGGTGGATTAGGGCTGGAGGTAGAGCTAACACGTATGAGCCTTGGTTCCTATGAACTTGTTCATACACGAACAGGTTGAGGACTGGGTCTCTGCCAGAAAAGAAAAGAACCTCCCTTGGTTCCCAAGATAACTACTCCAACCCATAGTTGCCTAGGGTTGGCCTGACCAATGCCTTCCTAAGCACTCTGTAACACCTCATAACTTTAGCACCAGCACCCACGGCCTTGATCTATTTTTCTGCACCCGTTCCTATCTGACCAGGCTAATCTTCTGCTTCAAAACTTTGCTACCATTTATTGGGTAGCCACTGTATGCCTGCTCATGTGTTAGGTGTTTTACATATATTTGCTGTGATCCTTGCAACTTATATTGTTGCAACTGTAAAGTGTATGTTACTGTCCCCATTTTACAGGTGAAAAAAAGGAGACGCAGAGAGGTTAAAAAAATTA
Source organism: Pan paniscus (assembly GCF_029289425.2). Classification (NCBI taxonomy): domain Eukaryota; kingdom Metazoa; phylum Chordata; class Mammalia; order Primates; family Hominidae; genus Pan; species Pan paniscus. The sequence continues at coordinate 155,866,737 of NC_073254.2, forward strand.
GCCTAAGCCTGCAATAAATGATGGTATAGCTGAGAATCAAACCAAATCAGTCTGGCTCCCAAGTCAACGTTCAACGCACCAAACCTTAGACTACCCAACAGATCTTCAGTATGCTTTCCAAAGCCTTCCACGATTCCACTGCTCCTTCCTTCCAGCTCCTTCCTTCCAGCTCCATCTCTGACCCTCCTTGTGGAGGCAATAGTTAAATACTTGTTGTCCACCATCCCCCATCTCTTCAGTGTGTTTATTTATGCTCTTTCCTCTGCCTGAAATACCACTCTCCAATCAAGCTTAGCACCTCCTCCTCTTTCCAGATGTGGTTTCCTCAAGAAAGACTCTCTGATACCTCTCTCATACACACAGCACCCTAAGCCATCTTCATCAGATCACTTTCAGTAGTCCACTGCCACAATGATCAACTTTAGGTGTGTTCCCACCTACACAGTAGCCTTCCAAGGTAAGAAACCTGTCTTTGTTACTTTCACATCTCCAAAACCATGCACAATGCTTGGCATAAGCACAAACTCTGAGGGTGCTTGTTGAATGGAATTCATCTGAAACTTCAGAAGTGCCTTCCCATTGTGTCAGGGTTTGTGTGTGTGTGTGTGTGTGTGTGTGTGTGTGTGTGTGTGTATGTGTGTAGGCGGAGGAAGGAGGGACAGTGTGTGTTTAATCTTCTCAACTAACTTTCACATTTTTTTGAGAGTAGGGTCAATGTCTTCTACTTTCATTAGTGTGCTTGTCTTTCAAAGCTCCTTGCCTACTGCAGACAGCAGAGTGAATGGCCCTATTTTCATGTCATGTTAAAGACACCCATGAAGGTGAACTGAACTATACAGAAGAGAAAGGTAGCCAGGGAGCTGATAACAACAGAGAAAAATGAGAATTTACTCAGCAGGTGGATCTCACCAACTTGAGGAAGGCTTTAAGATTCTAACAAAATTAAACAATATAAGGCTAGACAATTAAGAATAAATATTGAAAGGAGACAGCCTAAAAAGAAAAGTAGGTATTAATAGGCATTTGAAATGAACCACCTACTTCAATTTAGGCACTAAATTTAGTAATGCTTCCTGACAAATAAAACAAAGTCAGAAGCCATTCAGTACCATGACTTACCAGTATTTGTTCACAGTGGCTTAAACATGTAAGGGCTCATTCCTGTCATGGGGATCTAAAGCCAGTGGCCACCAGCCCTGATTCGGTAGCTGGATCATGTCAGGGCCAGCATCTCTGCAAGTCTGTTGGTCTTTTCCTTGAGCTTCTTGCGCTGCAAGACAGCTGCTGCCGTTCCAGACATCACATCCAGGTTTAAGGCATGAAGAAGGGAAGGAGGCTTAATAAACCATGTCTGATCCTTATATTAGGAAAAGCAAAAGCCTTTATAGACCACTTCTGATGTTTTACTGATTCGAACTGTGTCACATGGTCACTCATAGCTGGAAGAGGGTTTTAAAAACATGGCTTACTTGCAGCTAGGCACATTGCTGCCCAGATCAAAACTGGCATTTTGTTTGCAAGGAGGAAGAAAGTAATATATACTAGGTTAAAAACTACACTAATTGCAGATTGTAGTTTTCATTGTCTGCTAACAGACTTCATGTAAACCCCAGAAGAAATTTATTACACACTTTAATAACTAGTTGATGAAGTAATAAATACATGTTTGGTCACCTAACTGAATTCTTTGGAAAAAACACAAATTTTTCTTTAGTTTTTATAAAAGTACCTGTGAAAATTTTGGAAAATAAATTATAAAATATAAGAAAATAGTGACCTATAATCATGCCCCCCAGAGACAGAATATTTTGTTTGAATGCTGTTTTTCTAATCTTAAAGAATGCAGTCATATATGTCATTATAGAATATTTAGAAATTACTCAGCACATATAATTAATATCTCATAATTCTACCACCCATAGAACATAGATCAATTTTGGTCATTTTGAAAAGAGAAAATAACTTTTCGCAAAATTTTAAATTATATACTTTCTTTTAAAAATACAGACATTTAACCAAAATTTTCTATAAAGCATAAATAGCATGGCCATAAATTTGTGTACAAAATTTAATCTGTCTCCTATCATTGGACATCTAAGTTGCATGCATTATGAAGAACCCTAGCATTAACATTATTATAGATAAATTTAGGGACAAATTATTATTCTTTCCTAGGGAATAAATGCTAGAAGTAAAACTCTAGTGGCAAATGTATTAAACCTTTTCAAGATTTTTGATACATGTTACCAAATTACATATGATATGGTTTGGCTGTGTCCCCACCCAAATCTCACCTTGAATTGTAATAATCCCCATGTGTTGAGGGGGGCGCCAGGTGGAGATAATTGAATCATGGGGGTGGATTCCCCCATGCTGTTCTCATGGTAGTGAATAAGTCTCCTGAGATCTGGTGGTTTTATAAATGGGAGTTCCCCTGCACAGTTCTCTCTCCTGCCATCATGTAAGATGTGACTTTGCTCCTCATTCACCTTCTGCCATGATTGTGAGGCCTCCCCAGCTATGTGGAACTGTGAGTCAATTAAACCTCTTTCCTTTATAAATTACCCAGTCTCAGGTAAGTCTTTATTAGCAGCATGAGAACAGACTAATACATCATGTCAGAAGAGTTCTACAATGTTCATCTTAATAATAATAAGACAGCTATTTTTCCTGAAACCTGGGTAATGTCTATACATATGTATCTGTGTGTGTTTATGTATACTTATATGTATCTTATCCAATTGCAAGGTTATATATGTCTATATATAGATTATTATGTATATATAATATAGATATAGATACATATGAGATCTATATGTAAACTTGCAGTTAGATAAGTTAAAAACTGGTATTAAATAATTTTGCTTAAATTAGTTTTTCTGTGATTACTTGTATGAGTAAACATGTTCTAAAGTGGCTTATTAAAAATGTGTGTCTTTTTCCATATTCCCTGTTTATATACTCGTCTGTTTTCCATTGAGATAGTTATATTTATTTGTATGTGTAGCTTCCTATATAAATAGTAATTCTTATTTATGAAAGAAGTATACAAATATAATAATTTGTTTTTGGATTTCTAATTTTGTTTATGGTAGTCTTGGATTTCTCTAATTTTAAATATAGATCTTTTTGGAAGCTTTTAAAGAAACACCCATGGGTAGTATATTTTCAAAGTCATTGCACATATGATAAAACTTTCTATTGTCTTCACATATGCCATGGACGGCATCTGTCTGGGTATATGATTTTTTGTTAACATCCTTTAATGTCAAAATTCTAGTTACTTCCTTATATAACTTCTGGAATTCTGTGTTGTATACAATTCTTTGTTAACACCCTTTTAAACTTCAAATTCTAGTTATTTCTCTATCTGACCTCAAGAAATTAATGTTGTAAACAAACTGTCTAAAGTTAGTCTGACATGGTTCCTTTGTAGCTAACTTTTCCCCCATGTGTTCTGTTTTTTTAAAAAAAACATTATCTTTTAAAAAGGGAAAACCCCTGAGAGGTAGTTTGTTAGCATGAAGTCTTCTCTTTTTTATTAAAATTTAATATCTTGGGGGCACAGTGAGCATGTTTAACCTTAGCATGTGAATCTTTTTAGTGCAAAAAATATTTCTTTAGCTATGTCTTGGTCATTGCTCCTTAAATGGGTATACTTATTTAGGAATACTGGTAAACTTTAAGTGGGTTTTTTATATGTTCTTTTATATCTGCTATATTTTACATCCTTGTTCTCAACTCTTTTTGTCCTTTTTAGCTACATTCCTAAAGATTTCCCAATGTTTTCTCTAGGTCTTTGATCCAGTTTTCTATAGTATTAATTCTGACCTTCATTATTTCCAATGATAATTCAGATAAGTCTATTGCACTTACAGATTTCTTTCAATTCTACCCTATTTTACCCAATTCTTGCTTGGTTTTCATCCTGATTTTTTTTTTGTTTTTTCCATTTCCTTCATGTCTTTCTGCTCCTGTGTCATGAAAGGCATGTCTACTTGCTGCCTATTTCAGGAGCCAAATATTAAATATCTTCTTTTAGCCATGACAGTAATTTTTTTTTCCTACGTGTCCTTAGGATAATTTCCTTATTCTGTATTTTTTTTTCAAAATTCTCACATATAGGATAGACTGACATACTCAGTATTTCCAATTAACAGAATATGTGATTGGCCTCAGAGCTCTCAGTTATTTCAGCGTTGATCGTGGCAGATTCTCCTAGCCCCCTGTCCAGTGTCTAGGTAGCATTCAACTGGAGTAGTTATGCTAGATTGGTGCGATATCTTTTATTCTCAATATCTGGTTCTTTGATCCATAAATTTGAATGCTGTTCGCCCTTCTAAAAATTTTACCAAGTGTTTTCCCCAAAGAGTTTTGAATGCCACCTTGGACTTCCACTTATAGAACTGCTAGAAATGTGACCATCACAAACGTTAAACAAAGAAATTAAAGTCGCAACCACTGCTAAGGTTTTTGAGCTGGCTGGCCACAGAGGGGATGACCTTCTACCTATAAAGAATTCTTCTCTTTAGGAAGAAGCAGAATGAAGCAGAGCAGAAATAGAAAAACTCTACATTCATACTTGGGCTTCTCCTATGGATTTAAATTTACAAACTAGCTAAATAATAAGTAACAATGTATACTCAGGAGCATAATAAATGTAGGCATTCTCCTATATGATTCATCTATTCACTATTGACTATAGTGTATATGGGATCTTGGTGGGGGAAATTGTAATTACTCATATTTTAATAAAGACAGTGGTACTTTATTAAAATATTTGAATTTGAAAATGTTTTCAATAGGTGGAAAGCCACAGCCCAGCTCATAGCAGATGACTGAATGAGTACAGACCTTTTTTTGCAAGAATAAACCTGAAAGGGGTGGGAGCTGAGATGGAATTGGGGTACTCTCTTCTTCCTGTCTCCAAGAGGTAGCCTCTCAGCGACTGGAAGAGCACACTGAGCTGAGAAAGCTCTAGGTGGTCAAGTCAAGCTCCAAATTGACCCGTCAGCACACCCCAGGGAGCAGCTGTATGCAGAAGCACTTTATGAGTTTCCAATTGTGTCCACAATCTATTCAATTCCAGCGCACTATGCTTATTTACTGTACTTACAGCAATTGGTAGTTTTACTGTACACAAAATTCCTAGTTTTCATGGACAGTTGCCTCAGTGCTTGAGATTTATATAATGAGAGAGAAGTGTGCAGACACAATGATTATTACACATCCCGTTGTCCTGAGCTGAGCAATGAACTAGAAAGCAGAATGCCTACATTCTAATCCAGGCTTGGGCCCTGTCTGACCTTGGGAGTGTTCCTGAATCTCTAAGTTTCAGCTTCCATATCTGGTTGAACGATATCATCGTTAAAGCCCTTTCAGCTGTAACACCCTACGATTCTCTTTTCAAATAGAGAGGACATCCTTCCTCTTACCGGACACTAAGAGGGTTTACTTTGCAAATGTGGCTCTCAGAATTTTATAGTTGTTCATTTGAATGTAAACAGAAAATTTGTTTATGATGTTCTTCTCCATACTGTAGTTTGGGATAAGAAGGGTGCATTTTTTCAATATGTTCAACTTTCAAAAAGACATGCTGGAGGAAGTCAGCCAATTTCTACCCACACAACTTCCAAGTGACGTCAATGGAAGCAGAGCACACAGATCTCTAGGCAAGTTTTGGCTCATTATGTGAAGGTTTTTTTTTTTTTCTTTTTTTAAAGAACAACTGCAAAAATGATTGCTCTCAACTCAAATTACACAATTTGTTCTTCTTTGTGCCCTGAGTCAGCAATAGACATAATATGGAAAATAAAGCAAAATCTCCTTTTTACACATCAAATAAAAGAGTCCATAGTTATCTGAAACACAGAATGTTTGAGATTCTTGAGCAGTCTCTAAGCAATATTTCCTCTTGCTGTGGCCTCTGCTTAATTTCAATATAGAAGGTTGATCAATGATCATCAGATGGACAACTGGAAAAATATATCTACTTTTTCTTATTTTGATCCTAGATTTGTTCTTCAATCCTGCAATTGATGTTGTATATCATTGGCTTATTGCTTAACCCTTGGAAGTATTTTAAAGGACTTACCTGACAAGCAGATATAACTGGTGTTTTGTTAGCTCAGCTTTTCACAAATAAGTCAAATAGTTGTGTTACTATGACTAGAAGAAGAAAAATAGCTAATAGAAATGTAGCTGTTAGTATATAATAGGCACATACTGGCTCAATTATCACAGCAACCCTGTAAAGTTGATGTTGTTATTCTCCTCATTCTACTGATTAGAAAACAGGATGAGAGAGGTTAAATAATTTTCATAAAGTCACAGCACTGAGTAAGTGGTATTTAGATTCCAAACCAGGCAGTCTGGTTTCAATATCTGTATTCCTAACCACAATGCTATCTAGAGAATAATTTATTCGTCTAATCAAAAAGCATTTAATGATGCCTAATTATTCTAGGCTCTGAGTAGAGTCAGTTACTAGGTAATGTGGAATAATGACATGGAAACAAAGGGCAAAGATAAGGGAGGGAATTCAGATTTTCTTTGCACCTAAACTGGCCCAAACACTGTACTTGACACCTCACATCTATTTCGTCTTTGCAAAAACTGTATAAGCAAAGGTTGTATCAGTGGCATTTTATGGATGAAGAAACTGAATTGTAGGGAGGTTATCACTTGCTAAAGATCGCACAGCTGGTAAGGCTTGGTAAAGGCTTGAGTTCTAACCCATCTGTGTGTTTCTACCACCTACACTTCCTGTACTCCAATATGCTGCTTCCAGGAGTATGTGCAAGTGAAATACTCAGTTTAGTGTCTGAGCTAGAATGAGGGGCACACAAAGTTTCTCCTAATATTGGGGAAGCTCTAAAAATTGTTTAGGGGTGATGTCAACCAAAGCAAATTTCTACATTTCAGAGCTTCTCCTATAGTATTCTACTTTTAGTCTGCATTGCCCAAACTGTGCTGGAAGGACTGCCTTCAAGTTCAGGGCCAAAGAGGTCCATGAACAATTTGGGACATAATTCCAATGAATAGCACACACATTAGAATTAAAATAGCATCAAAACATTAAATTCCTTTTTAAAGTGGTAATAAATGAGTTCAGTATTTTATGTACAAAATCTTGTATTTTTAGAGAAATTAATATAAAACTTTTGCATGAACTTGTATAGTTTTTCATGAGCATGTACAGAAATGAAAACTGGCATCCTCTATAGGATGCCCTAGAAGGACCATTCTGTAAACATTAGAAGGTAAAATATATGAGAAATCTGTAAGAAAGTACTTTTCATTTTTCCAAAGCAAAATGCAATATAGATTTAGAGTTGCTTTATTTTTCCCTTTTTTATTTGAATAGAATGCTTTTCCTAAAAAATATTACCAACTAAGTAAGAGGCAGTTTGGATTTAAATTGTTCTCCTTTCAGAGTTTGTCCCCATCACATCAAATGTCTTATTTATATTCAAATGCCACAGGGAATGGGCAAGAAATTGTATGTTTAAACTGGACTTTTTCAAGGCTTTTAAGGCCAGAATATTTGCTTTGCCAAAGACTAAATTATTGCAAAGTGGGGCAAGCACCTGACCTTGTGGCAAGTCAGAATAAGTAAATATCTCCACCTGGAATTAGAAACCAATGCTCCCAAGACCCCAGAGCATCATTTACTAGCCTGATGGCAGCTTTCTGCTTGTTGCTGGATGAGCCTGATTATACATATGAAAAATGGGGATCACCCAGAGATTCTCTCACCTTAACACAGCGCCCACTTTGCTTATGTACTTGCTCTTGCAAATTCCATTACCTTCACGCCACCACAACCCCTTGAAAACCCAGAAACACTTATAGACAACAGATTACCCCAGTCCATCCTTTCTCCATTTCCAAATGGGCATTCTGATTACATTTCTAACCAACTGTCATTCAAGGGGGTCTCAATAAATTCTCTTTCCAACCATCTCATGGTCTTCTAATAGTATGATATTAACTATATTATATCAAACGTTATGATGTAAAATAACTTTGACATGTGTAGGGACATAGTCTTCCTTTTAATCATAGCATCGACAAAATTTTAATGCATTTCTTAACTTGACTCTCCTTCATGGGGATATACAGGGTCTCTGAAGAGATCTGTGTATACCTGATCAGAGACTGGCCATTCCTATCCATCCTGCATGAGTAACACAAGATATGACTCACTGCTGTTCATTAACCTCATAGAGTTCATTTACCTTCTGCAGAAGTAAAATTGATTTGCTCTTTGTAAAGCTGGGTGACAGAACTTTTAGGATTCCTGGAAGTCACATTCAGGGGTGGTTCATGGGCATGGAATCTGTGCAGTTGCACAGGGTCCCATACTCAGAAAGGCTCATGTTTGGTTGGTTTAACGTTTTGCTGCCACCATCTTGAAATCATTAATAACTTCTGAACAAGGGGCCTTGCATTTTTATTTTGCAGTAGAATCTGCAAATTATGTGGCCAGTACTGACCACATTATAGTATCAGTGTAGCAAATACAGTTGATTGAAAATAAAAGAACTAAAAAATCAACCAAGTGCCACTAACATATTTGAGAGTTTTTTCCAAGTAAGATGTTGCATTTAGTAAATTGACCTGAATTTTATTTTATTTTTTGGTAAAATAGTCCCGTTTTTTAGACTGATGTAATTCTCAATGTGTTATGATGCATACATACATGCGTGTGTGTGTGTGTGTGTGTGTATATACACATACATACATACTCATACATGGTTAGGCAATGAATACATTTTTAATGGTTGATAAGAAAATTGAGCAGGAGGGAAGTGACAAAAGAGAAACACTAACCAGATTCCAAAGTCTTTTAACTTAGTTGTGGCTAAATGCTTAAAACATCCAATACGGTCTCCTTTCACTATCATCATCACGTTGCCTCTTTCAGAGAATTCATATTCCTGTCTTATTTTTGGATTATTGTAATTTATAAAAATATTGCAGATGTGCAATATGTCACTAAAGCTGAGCTTGAACATGGCCGAACATCTTGGAAGCCTAGTACCTGAATGCCTTCCTAACAGTCAGCCGAGCACAGCCCGTCTTGCCATGTTTCTCTTTCTTTCTCTGTGTGGGTGCGAGGGCGTGGGGAGTGGGCCAGCATGACGCTAAACGCACTACGCAAAAGCCAGCATGAATCCCAGGCCTTTTTCTGGACAGAAAGGACTGATTGTGTGGCGAGCAGCTGGAATGCGTGCCAGTCACTTTTGGAGTGGTGTTCGCAGGCATCGTTTTGCTGGATTGTTTGAGGAGAAGCAGAAGGACAGAAGGGAGCTCTCCTGCCCTGTGCTGCGGTGACCCTATAATTTTCCTCCTCTTCTTTGTTCAAATTATAAAGAAGAGTCCCATATGTTCAGAAAACTTCAGCCCGGTTTTTTCAATTGGACGCTGCTGTTTCAAAAGTACAACCTTCTCTTTCTGGCTGCTTGGAAGTGACGGTTCAGGAAGTGTGCCCACAATGACATGAGTTTGGGAACTCCGCAGAGCAGGCCTATGGTGGAGACTCAGGATATTTTAGTCAGGGTCAGTGGATAAGGCCCATGTTAGGACAGTAAAAAGCTTGAAAAAGAAGCATTTTAGAGAACTTATTGTATAAATGGTTAACGAGAAAGCCAGAATGATTTGTGATATCTTAAAGTTTATTTTAAAAGTTTCAGATTCTTTACAAAACAAGCAAAATCTTTACCCGTTGAACTACTTATAGATCTACTGGCTATGATTTTACAAAGTTAGGGAAACTGCAAGCTCTCCCTTTGTCCTGCTGTTTGATATTTAGCTATTATCCCATCAGTCGAGGTCTCAGTCTTCTGAACAGTCATCATTTTACACCATTCCCAAATGGATATTCTGATAACAGAACTTACAGCTCTTGCCCACCCAATCTCACCTACCAAGAATAGAGATTATAGATGATTATATCATATAAGAGGAAGACGCTAGAAATGTCTTCCCTATTTTGTTATTTTTGTTGGATTTTATTCTTCAAATTAAAGTAAGAGAGACTTGAAGTTCTGGATTATATATAAATTCTCTGCAAGCACTTGCTTGACTAAATGGTATGAACGTACTTATATAGTGTCCTGATGTAATGACTCATACAAATACTTTTCATAGCAGAAACATTTACATTTCTTCTTTTGACTCAAATGTTAATGAGGTTTTTTCCTCTAGGCTTTTCCCAGGATGTCATTGTGGAAAGGTGGTTAATGAGAAATCGTTTGAGTCTAAATGCATTTTTACCTTTCATATTATATAGTTGGTAGTTAACCAAACTTAACCAGCTAAATTGATCCCTAATTGCCCACCTACCTATTCTTCCCAGCTCATGAAAATCTCTGAAATGACATGGCAAGGTCAGAGGAAAGCAACTGATGAATGCTGGTCCTTGGTGAACTGCAAACTCTGTTCCTACATCAGGAAATCTCTGCTGAAATCTCTGCTCAGCTCTCATTTGGCCTCCTAGCTACAGCTTTCTGCTGCTGCTTTTTATAAAATTCCTGGAGACCCTCCCTGCACATGCAGGATTTAGGAGTCAGCCAACAATTTAAGAAGACTTGGTAGAGAGATTTTGACATTCCTTCCACCTGGCTCTTCTTTGAGAATACCTTCCATTTCCAACTCTTCTAGCAGCCCTAAACTCTGACCTCTGTTTCCTTAAACCAGTAAAATTGTGCCTTTCTACTTGGATTCTCTCCCCTGGCACCCCAAAGAATTACAGAGCTTAGTTTTCACGGATCAGGCCTCTTCCAGTTTCTGCTTGCTTTGGTTGCTCAGCGGTGCTTTTAGTCAATTATTTGTTTATATTTTGTCTAGTTTCTATAGTTGTTATCAGAGGAGAATTAGTCCAATACAAGCTACTCTGCTATGCTCAGGCCTGCAAATCTCAAATTACTATAATTAATAAGAGAATATTAGAAATGTGCTGGTTAAAAATTGAATGTACAACATTAACTGTTTCTATATGCCTAGAAAAAGTAGTTAGACAATGTAATTTTGATTTACATTTACAGCTTAGTACAAGGATATAAAGTACAGAATAATATTCCTAAAAATACATGTAATACTCTTATAGATAAAATTATAAAACTTATTGAATAAACAGTTTTGAAAAACTTTGAAGAAAACCTTAATAAAGACAGATATATCCTGCTCTTGGATAGACTTGTTATAAAGAAGATATTCATTCCTCCTATAGGGAGGAAATGGGCAAAAGATTGAAAAGACATGTCATATCAAAGGAAATAGAAGATGGCCCCCAAACATTTGGGAAGATGCTGTAACTGAAAATCTCAGGAATGCAAAATTAAGTTCTTAGGAGATATTATTTCATATTTACCAAATTGGCAGAAATTTGAAAGTTAGATAATATTTTGTGGAGTATTATGAAGAAACAAGAAGGTTTGTCAACTGCTTTTTTTTTTTTTTCTTGAGATGGAGTTTTGCTCTTGTCACCCAGGCTGAACTGCAGTGGTGTGATCTTGGCTCACTGCAACCTACACCTCCTGGGTTCAAGCAATTCTCCTGCCTCAACCTCCCGAGCTGCTGGGATTACAGGCATGTGCCACCACGCCTGACTAATTTTATATTTTTTTTTAGGAGAGACCGGGGTTTCTCCATATCGGTCAGGCTGGTCTCGTATCCCAACCTCAGGTGATCCTCCCACCTTGACCTCCTAAAGAGCTGGGATTACAGGCGTGAGACACCGCACCCCGCCTATCATCTGCTTTTAGGAGTGTAAATTGGTCCAATTTCCTTAGAAACTATTGTCATCACCTATTTTACAATTCAGTAAGTTTACTCCTAGATATTTACCTAAAGAAACATTTACATGTATCTGTATAAAAACATTTATAAGAATATGTTAAAAAAAAACAAAAATGAAACACTGGAAGCAACTGAAATGTCTACCAAGAGGGGAAAGGATAAGTACATTGTATTATATTCACACATTAGAGTACAATACCACAGGCAAAATGAATAAAATAGAGCTATATCTCAAAATGGAGGAAACTTGAAAATCTAAGTTTGAAAGAAGGAAGCACAAGTATCCAATTTGTTTCCATTTGCAAAAAGTTCAGGCAACATACAATAATATGCTGCTTGGGGAATACCTATGTAGGTGGGTCTAGTGAGAAAGAAAAGAAATAGAATAAGATAAATTTTCTGAATGGTCAAAAAAACACCAGCATCAAGTAGAAAAGTCTGTTATAGTATGAACGAAATCACAGAGAATTTACCACAAGTTTACCTGGTATCTCCAGTACCTAGAAATATTTGCCTTTTTCAATTATTATAAACTAATCTATGCATGATCAAGATAAGTGGATTTTGTTAGTTAAAGCATTAAGTTATCAAAGTGAACTTTGGATCTTATGTTAGTTATGACAATATTTGAGAATTCAGTTATGTTCCTTAACTTTTAATATAAATGACTTTGTGTTTTGAATTGTTGTGGGGCATGTAAAATTGTTGTTAAATTACTGTGAAATTTTAAAAAGAAACAAAATTTCGGAGTGGTCATTTCCTCTGGATAGATGAAGAGGAATGCGAGTGTGTAGAGAAACAGAAGGGATCTCAGAGGTGTGGTGCTGTCATATCTTCTTTCGTGCCCTGAAGATGGGAACATGGGTACTCTCTGATCATTCTTTAAATTGTGCATTAATAGTTATATATTCTTCCTATAATCCCAGCACTATGGGAGGCCGAGGTGGACGTATCACTTGAGGCCAAGAGTTTGAGACCAGCCTGGCTAATGTGGCGAAACTCCAAAACTACAAAAATTAGCTGGGAGTGGTGGTGTGCGCCTATAATCCCAGCTTCTCCAGAGGCTGAGGCACGAGAATCGCTTGAACTGGGAAGGTGGAGGTTGCAGTGAGCCGAGATCATGCCACTGCACTCCAGCCTGGGCCACAGAGTGAGACCCTGTCTCCAAAAATAAATAAATAAATAAATAAATAAATAAATAAATAAATATTCTCTTTGTATGATAGTTCATAATAATCATATATGTTATTTTTATATTTTTAATTTTATTTTATATTTCACCAAGTAGAATTTTTAGCTGCTTTCTGGAGTTGCTGCGGGAAGATCAAAGTGTCTACGCAAAAGTGGCCTGGTGATAGGGTGGGGCCCAGAGCCCAATGCTGGTGGAGACAAAAGTGCAAGGTACAGCATTGCAAGGTCAGCAGCCATAGACTGGGATCCTCGGCAAACGCAGGTGTGATCTTGGGACTAGCTCTATGCTGAAGAGCTCACATCTAATTCTCCAGCACTATGAGCCAGTTAGTCTTGTAATGGCGCCCTCTACTGCTTACATTTGCAAGAGACTGTTCCTGTTGCTTGCTACCTAAAATCCTGACAGGTGTATTGCTTTTGTAGTGTCTGTGGGAACAGGTGAGGATATCCAATAAGGACACTTGAAATATGAGTTTGAAATTTAGGAATGATGTCTGACATGCGATATAGCTGTTACCAATATACAGTCATTTGTGAACACAGCTAAGTTCACCAGGGAGGGCGTGAAACTCAAAGAGTATGAACCTCAAAGCTTACCCACTACAACATCCAAGGGGGATCCAACTCCTCACTTACCAATATCTGTGCTTAGATGGTGTTGGGACAATCTTGGTATCCACAGGTCCCACTCCTCTAGAAGCCAGTATCACAGTCAGCACTTTAGAACTGTCAGTAACACCGAGGTTATACAAGTAACTACTCACTAATTGTTTGTTTTTTGTTTTGTTTTGTTTTTCACTTTTAAAGACTTTCTTTTTTACAGCAGTTTTAGGTTCACAGCAAAATTTGGAGGAAGATATATTCCCCATAAGCCACTTGCCCCCACACAGGCATAGCCTCCTCCATTATCCACATCCCCCACCAAAGTTTGCTACAGTTGATGCATCTACAATGACACATCATTATCATCCTAAGTCCATAGAGTCCCTTAGGATTCACTTTTGGTGTTGTACATTCTATGAGTTTGGAAAAATGTATAATGATATCAATCCTTCTTTATAGTGCCATATGGAGTATTTTCACTGCCCTAAAAATCTTCTGTGTTCCAGCCACTCATCCCTCCCACAACCCCGGCTCCACCCACTACCTTCACCACCCCCTGCCCCCGCATCTAACCCCTGGCAATTTTTAAACTTTTTTTATTGCATTATCTCCACACAGCCAAGGAGATTATTTTATGAGAATATTAATGAAAATTTCCCCAAGAGTAACCCCATATTCTTAGAAAATATCTGACCATCATTCTGCATAATTAATCTACATTCTGGTCTCAGAAGCATGACTAAGAAGGAGTTTAAAAAACAGATTGGTGGGGCAGTAATTATGCAGTTGATAACACAAGGCTCTACCCTGTGTACATAAATCTTTCACAGGAGGAAAAATATTTAAAATGTAAGAATTAAAAAGCAAAAACATTTGGCTATAAAAAGGGATTCAGTAATTACAATGAACATCTCATTAAACATAGTCTTTATTTACAAGAAGGCTGGGAGAGCTCTAATTAACTCATAAGCTGTCCCTATGAATCATTAGCTGTGGCAGGAAAATTCTAGGTGATCCATTAAATCTCCACACCCACAGCTGTTCAGGGAAAAATATAAGCAAACCCTAACTGCCCTTATTTTGGATGGTTGGTGAATTTTCTTCAGTGACCAACTGGATGACCTTGGCCACCACACATCATATATTTCTTCTCCCCAGGGGAAACTGAAGTCCTCTTTTTCTATAACCAAGAATAGGATTTTCTCAACACTCAACAAATAGTTTGTCCATCTTTGAACAAACTTTTAAACCAACGTGATATAAACAATTTACAAAAGTTTATGGTAGACTTTAGATGCAAATCCTTGAGTTGACCCAGAAACATTCTGCTGTTTTATTATGTCAGTTTCCTAAGTCTGTGTTTGAATATGATTTTTCACCATGCTATCTATGTGTTTTTGTGTTTGCTGTGTATGAGAAGACATGGTCTAATTATTAGGGGTCAGGCACTGTGAACCTATGCAGAAAACCACAAAAGTCCAAATCTGCACTATCCAATATGGTAACTACAAGTCTCTTGTAGATTTTGAGCTCTTGCTGTGAAGCTCTGAATTGAGATGTACTACAAGACTTCAAAGAGCTAGTACAAAAAAAGTAAAATATCTCATGAAAAATTGTATAATATTTTTGACTACTAGAAATATTTAGCTGCTAGAAATTTTTAAATTTCATATATGTGCCTTGCATTTGTAGTATACATAATATTTATATTGAATGGCAGGACAAGTGGCCACTGTGAGCCCAAAGTACACATGGAATATTTTTGAAAAGAAGCCAAGAGTTCTAGAGCTATAGAATTTCCTATCTGGAAGAGATTTCCAAAAGTAAATAGTGTAAAAGTGCTTATATTTGTCCAACATAGCCCTCACTTTCCACCACACACACGTTAACACATGTAAATGTCCATGCATGCAACACTGTGACCAGCATAAGCGAAGACTTGCTATACATTAAGAGTTTGGCATCACTGGAAGAATCTCCTACCTAGTTCAGTTCTCTCTCTGTATCCCTGGGTTCCACATCAGCAGATTCAACCATGGCAAAATGAAAATATTAGAAAAAAATGAAAAATACAACAAAAAAATACAAATTTAAAACTCAATAGAGTATAACAACTATTTACATACATAGCATAGCATTTACTTTTTATTAGGTATTATAAGTAATCTAAAGATGATTTAAAGTATCCAGGAGGATGTGCATAGATTATATGCAAATACTATGCCATTTTATATTAGGGACTTGAGCATCTGCAGATTATGGTATCTGCAGGGGTTCTGGAACAAATCCTCCATGGATACCAAGGGACTATATTTCTAAATGTTGGGGATTTAAAGGAAGAATATAACTGAAAGAAGAAACTGAGAGAACAAGCAGGAGAGATCACTGGCTGAATGAATGGAAAAGTGAAGGACATTCCAGAAAAGGAAAATAAAATGAGCAACAGCTGAGAGGAAAAAATAAACATGGGTCTTTAGGAGAATAGTGACAGTTGGGCTATTAGTAACAATAATTAATATCTGAAAATAGCTTTTAATTTACATAGATTTCATCACAGGCATTATTTCATTTCATCATGATAGATATCTATTTTTATTATTCCCATTTTACAGATAAAGAATGAGGCCCAAATTTAAGGAGCTTGCCCAAGATCACACAGTCGGTAGTGCCAGAATTTAGGGGATCAACCATCCTGTCTGCCCTGGGCTGGGGTTTCCAGCACTCAGGACTTTCAGTGCTAGAAATGAGAACATCCTGGGCAAAGCAGGGAACTTGCTCACTCTACCCTTGAACCCATGTCTTCTGACTCTAAATCCCATTCTCTTTGCATTGTTAATAATGACAAACATCTATTGAATGCTTTAGGTGTACCAGGAACTTTGTAATAAGAACTTCACATAATTATCTTTTTAATCTACAAAACAACTTTATAAATTGAGTATTGATTTTGCACTTCCTCCTCCTACCACCCCACATAGTCCAGATATAAAAAATTAAGTCTCCCAGATCATTGATAACTTACCCAATGTCACACAGCTGGTAATGTCTGGATTTTAACTCAGGCCATTCCAGTCCAGGGCCTGTGCTGCTAACCACCATGAAAGATGCCCAGCCTGGTGCTGCCACCTCACCTGCTTGCTAAGGCCCAGGGTTCCTGCTGGACCTTTTGACCCACTCCTTTATTTTTTCATCATGTTAGTATGAAAACATAGCTTGACTGGAATCCAGCGTCCACTACTGCGGTCACTCTTTAGTGCATAACACCTATGCCTCCTGGCTTTGATCTTGCCAGTCTTCCATTTGAAATGACCTCTCATATTAACATCCTACCAATGCCTGTCCCACCTTTTAGTAGGTACCTTGATTCAAAAAGAGTTCTTCAAAAGTAAAAGAAAAAAAGAGTTTCCTTTTCGTTTAACATGTACTGGCAAGAGTTGCCAGATAATTTGTCTTTAAAATTAAAACAATTATGCTTTCTTTAATAAAACCCTAGTTTTTTGTTATCACCTTTGATGTAATTTTTAAAAAGCTGTTCTTTGAAAGAATATGCATTATTTTTATATGGCAGAACTTTACACCATTTGAAGCACCAGAACAGATATAAAATGTTACTTCATTGTTATCATTCCCAGTATGAGAATGATGAGCTTGTCATTTTCCTAAGACCGTAAATTCCTGAGTAAAAACAACTATGCCACTTTTTTTCTGTAACCCACACATCACTGACATAGTGATTGACATACGTTTTCCAGAAATGAATTGAGTGGAGTATAGCGTTGAGTGAGTCTGAGATCTCACTGGCCTCACTGGCACGGGGTTGAAGCCAGAGGATTTTGAGTTTCTTATTGTCTGTGGCTTTAAGCCTTGTCACTTCTTCCTCCTCATGCCTCAACCTTCCACAGGCATGTATTCTAAACAGTGTTGATATGTAGTTGCCACTTCAGAGAGAAAAACTGATGTTGGATATTTAAATTATTTACCTTTTCATTGACATATAATTTATATACATTAACATTTGTCCTTTTAAATTCCTTGAGTTTTGACAAGCATATACAACTGCATATAGAACACAAGCAGAATCTAGAACATTTCTATCACTTTAGAAAGTTCCCTGTGCTCATTTTTTGTCAACCCCTGCCCCACCCCACTTCCCAGCACTGACGTGAACTGCTTTCTGTCCCTATAGATCTGCCTTCCCAAGTCATGGAATCATACAGCAGATAGCTTTTTGGACTGGCTTATTTCCCTTTTTATAATGCTTTTAAGGCTCATTCCTGGCCTGGCGTGGTGGCTCACGCCTGTAATCCCAGCACTTTGGGAGGCCGAGGTGGGCAGATCACGAGGTCAGGAGTTCGAGACCAGCCTGACCAACATGGTGAAAGCTCATCTCTACTAAAAATACAAAAATTAGCCAGGTGTGGTGGCAGTTGCCTTTAATCCCAGCTACTTTGGAGGCTAAAGCAGGAGAATCACTTGAACGCAGGAGGTGGAGGTTGCAGTGAGCCAATATTGTACTACTGCACTCCAGCCTGGGCTACAGAGCGAGACTCCATTAAAAAAAAAAAAAAGGATTTATTCCTATTGTTGCATTCATCAGTATTCTTTTTCATTGCTGATTATTATTCTAATGTGTGTATACCAAAATTTAACTGCCTATTCCCCAGTTGATGGACATTTGGAGTTTTGTCTGTCACATATAAAGTGGCCAAAACAGCACGTAGGTCTTCGTGTGGATGTATCTTTTCACTTCTCTTCAATAAATTCTTTGGAGTGGAATTGCTGGGTCAGAGGGTGGGTGTATGTTTACCTTTATATAAAACTGCCAAATTGTTTTTCAAACTCCTTGTAAGACTTTGCATTCTTGCCAGCAACATATGACACTTCCAGATAATCCACATCTTTGCCAGTATTTGATGTTGTCAATCTTTTTAATTTTAGCTATTCCTGTAGGCAAGTCTAACAGGTGTATCTCATTGTGGGTTTAATTTGCATTTTCTTGCAAACACCTTTAATAGACCTTTTGGGGGGTATAATTCGTATACTGTACAATGTTCTCATGTGTCAAAGTTGGTTTAGTTTTGGCAAGTGCGCACCCCTTATGTAACACACACCACGTCCAGGTATAGACCCATGCCAGGCCCCCGGAAATCGCCCTATGCTCTGTCCAGTCAATTTCCTCCATCACAAACAACCACTGTCACGATTTTTTCCACCATAGATTAGTTTCACCTGTTGAAGAACTTCATCCATGTAGAATTATACGGAATGTGCGTCTGTCTGTGGGCTGGCTCCTTTTCTCAGCCTGATACAGTCTGATGGTCATCTGAGCTGCAGCCTGGGACTGCTGTGCATTACCTTTCATTGCTAAGGAGCTTCCCTTTGGATGGATGAACCACAATTTGTTTAGCCATTCTCCTGTTGATAGGCACTTAGTTGTTCTCAGTTTTTGTCTACTATGAATAAAGCTACTATAAACATTTTTGTACAAGGATTTTTGTGAAGGCGTGTTTTATTTCTCTTGAATAAGTAGCTGGGGCAGAACTACACAGTCATAAAGTAGGTAAATTTTATCTTTATAAAAGGTCACCAAGCTGTTTTTCCCAGTGACTTTCCCATTTTGCATTTCCACCCACAATGCATAAGAGTTTCAGTTACTCCACATGCTGCCACAGTTTCTCCTGTTTTGTTGTTGTTGTTGCTGTTGTTGTTGTTGTTGTTGTTGTTGTTGTGTTAAGTTTAGCCATTCTAATGGGTGTGTGGTGGTTTTAATTTATATTTTTCTGATGAGTAATCATGCGCTTATTGCCCATTTGTATTTATTCCTTTGTGAAGTGTATCTACTCAAGTCTTTTGCCCTTTTTTTCTTTTCTTTTCTTTCTTTTTTTTTTTGAGATGGAGTTTTGCTCTGTTGCCCAGGTCGCAGTGCAATGGTGCAATCTCGGCTCACTGCACCCTCCGCCTCCTGGGTTCAAGTGATTCTCCTGCCTCAGCCTCCCGAGTAGCTGGGAATACAGGTGACTGCCACCACACCTGGCTAATTTTTGTATTTTTAGTAGAGATGGGGTTTCACCATGTTGGCCAGGATGGTCTCGATCTCTTGATCCCATGATCCACCTGCCTCAGCCTCCCAAAGTGCTGGGATTACAGGCGTGAGCCACCGCACCCAGCCTGTTTTGCCCTTTTTTATTGGGTATCTGTTTGTTACTAACTGTAGTTAATTGACTGGCTTGTAGTTTTAAAAAATATATTCTACAGGCCGGGCGCGGTGGCTCACGCCTGTAATCCTAGCACTTTGGGAGGCCGAGACGGGCGGATCACGAGGTCAGGAGATCGAGACCATCTTGGCTAACACGGTGAAACCCCGTTTCTACTAAAAATACAAAAAATTAGCCGGGCGTGTTGGCGGGCGCCTGTAGTCCCAGCTACTTGGGAGGCTGAGGCAGGAGAATGGCATGAACCTGGGAGGCGGAGCTTGCAGTGAGCCGAGATCGCGCCACTGCACTCCAACCTGGGAGACACAGCGAGACTCCGTTTCAAAAAAAAAAAAAAAAAAAAAAAAAAAAAAAAATATATTCTACATACAATTTCATTGTCAGATATATATTCAGAATGTTTTCTTCCTATGCATGGCTTGAGAGAAGTATAATATATCTTCATGGTTTATAATATATTTTTATATAATTTATAATACATATTTAATGTAATTCATATCTTATAAAGTATCTGATGAGCAGATGTTTTAATTTGGCAGTTGAATTTATCAAAAAATACTTATAGTTCATCCTTTCTGTGTTCTATGTAAGAAATCTTTGCTTAACTCAAGGTTGCAAAGATAATCTATGTTTCCTTCTTTGTAGTTTTCACTTAATTTAGGTCTACAATACATAAAATTTTGTGTGTGTGCATGGTAAAGTAATACTACATTATTACGATGATTGCAGCTTTATAGCAGGTTGTAAAATCAAACAGTTTCCAACATTAGGTTTCCTTTCAAGATGGTTTTGGCAATTGTAAGTCCTTTGCATTTCCATGTGCATCTTAAAATTAATTTGTAGATTTTTACAAAAAGTCTGCAGGGATTTTTTTCAACCTTTTCTTATTCTTTGTTTGCATAGGTTATTTTTTTTCCAAATTTTCCACATCACTTATTTTTTCTTCTGCAGCATCACGTCTGCTGTTAAGCCCTACCCAATGAGTTTTTAACGTAGGATATTATATTTTTTAATTCTAAAAGTTTCATGTGGTTGTCTTTTACAGTTTCCAGTTTTCTACTAAGATTTGTTATCTGTTTACCCATTATATTTCTTTGGAATCCTTAAATGTGCTGTTAATAGCTATTTTAAAGGCTTCATCTGCTAATTTCAACATTGTCATTTCAAGTCTGCCTCTATTGATTTGTTGTTTTTGTTTTTTGTTGTTGTTGTTGTTAGTTAAATTTTTCATTTCCTTTGCACATCCAGTAAAATTTTTTGATATGCTGGATACTGTGAATCCTAACTGGAGAATCTGGATTTTGTTGTCTTCCTTTAACAATTGTTGGATTTTGCCCTGGTAGGAAGTTAATTTACTTATGAATCAGTTGCTTCCTTTAAGGCCTGTGAATAAGCTTTGCCAGGACATAGTCTGCAGGGCTAAAGTGGCCTCCCTCTTAAAGTATGGTGATTGGAGATCTCAGCTGCATGCCCAAGGTGTCGGTGAGCCCACTCTCCTTTGGTTGGCCAGAACTCTTGTGACTCCCAGCTCTTTGCAGCCCTGGCATCTTCATTTCACTCACAGCTCCCCAATAGAGCTACATTGTTGTACCTTGTAGTTTTTCCCTGGACATGAACGAGGAGGTTAATATTTGTCCAAGTCTTAAAAGAACCTTTATGCAGATTTCTGGTCTTTCTTCTCTATGCAGTTTCTAGTTCTCTTCTCTCTGGGTGGCTGGTTCAAAATTCTAGCCTCAAACTCAAAGTGTGTTCCTCCTCAGGTCAGCAAGATCCCTGGGTTCTGCTTTGGCTCCTCCTCCCTGTGCCTAGACAGAGAGCTGGGGCAACTGGAGGGCTCTTATCATGGTATTCCTTTCTCCTAGGAACCATAATTCTGCTCTGAATGTTTTCCAACATCTGAAACAGTTGCTTCAAACATTTTGTTCAGTTTTGTAATAGTTTATGGCTGGATGAATTCATCATTACTGATTATTTTGTTGTGGCTGGGAATGGAAGCTACCCATATCATTATTTATGAATCTAAAAAAACATAAGTATACTAGGCCTAAGA
The DNA here is from genome assembly GCF_029289425.2 of Pan paniscus. Lineage (NCBI taxonomy): Eukaryota > Metazoa > Chordata > Mammalia > Primates > Hominidae > Pan > Pan paniscus. The sequence continues at coordinate 155,888,598 of NC_073254.2, forward strand.
CATTTTCTTTATCTTTCACATCTGTTGTCATCTCTGAAACCAGAATTCCAGTTTTGTTTCTGTACCACTACTAGAATATGTGCAGCTATGAAGCAGAGTGAAAGTATTTGCAAAAGACAGCGTATCCCCTCCTGTAAGATGAAAGTCCATTAAATAAATTAAATAAATAAATTTTAAATAAATGAAAAAATATTTGGAATTTCAATTTTATTTAAAGCAAGTTTACTTTTTTATTATAAAAGATAGCTCCTGTGGATGACTTATGCCACACAGGTGTTTAAGGTGGAAATACAATATCTTATGGCATTTTAAGGCATTCCATTTATGCGTGGACAGGGATTACTATCAGATTTCTCTCATGTTTGAAATATAGTATCTAACATTTTATAATGAACAAAGTGTTTCCAATCAGATTATCACTATAAGTTGGCTAGTATGTTTTCACATGGGAATTGTTTTGTGTTGTGTTTATTTCCTCTGCGGTATTATGGGAAATTTTTAAAGCTAACTGCCTTATGTATTCATTTTAAAAACTCCCCAAATTGTTATTCCTAATAAAGGGAAATATGAAAGTATCAAAATATTATTATATCACTTTTTCAGTTCAACTGAGTATGGGAGTTACTCTCCCGGGTAAATGTGTGTTCAGCTTGTGGAAAGAATCATAAATGTCTTCTCAAAACAAAAGAACTCCTCTGGCTATAATAGGCAGAGAGAACAATCCAAGCCAATCTTTCCACTTGTGCTACCGAACGCCTCCTTTTTTGAAAGTTTTCAGTTTCAATGGAAAAATAAGGGCAGCAGATAATGAACCCTTTATTCGTTTTGATGTAACAAGAGGCCTTTTAGGAGGCTTACCTAGGGAACCAGTCTTCCAGATGTTACCAATGTGACTCTGTGGCTTATTATGACTTCTTGAAGAACTTTGCTAAGAAAAAAGAAATATTTAAGATACTGCCACCCAATAAAATGTTATGAAAAATTTCTACACTTAATCATGTCCTCACTGTGAATTGCTCTATTAGTCCCTACAATCACATATAGATTTTCTCTCAACATGACAGTAGTACATCCCTACTATGACTACATAATCCTTATTAGATTACTTGTGTCATATTTATTACATAGGTGGTCTTTAGGCAAAGCATACTATATTTTCTTTTTCCTAGTGTTTCAATATGAACTGCATGGGCAGAAGCAGCACAAAATAGAGGAGAGTTTAAATTCTGATCCTGCCATTTACTAACCAAATGACTTTGAGAAAATTATTTAACCTTTCTATGATTGACTTTATATGTTAAAGGGTTGTTAGGATAGTATCTGATCCACGAAGGAGTTGCGAAAATTAAAGGAGTTAATACAGGACAGAACAGTGCCCCTCACATTGTAAGCACTGAAGAAACTCTGCCTCATCTGTTGTTTTTATTATTATTATCATTACTACCACTACTGTTTAGAGAACTCTTTAAAATTAGCTCATTTAGCCTTCACAAGAAATCTTTAAAGTAAATATTGCTATCCTTATTTTATAAATAAGAAAACCAAACTTAAACCTAGGTCTCCTGACCCTAAAAGGTTATATTCTTGTCTTAAGTATCCTAGATAATGTTGAAACATTCAGATTTTTTAAAAAGTGATCATGAGCCTTCACTAATTTTAGCTTAGTCATTTTCTTTAATAATTTTATAAGAATATTTGTCGTGTCATCCAAAAATTTCATTGGCAAAACAGAATTCAAGATCATAATGCATTTCTATAAATAGAAAATGTGCCTATATCTGCTTCATATCATTTCCAATTAGAATAGAGAACACATAGATTATAGAATGAGAAAAAGTTTAAATATTTAACACCTAGGCTGGCATATAGCATGTCAAGTCCTCTCCATGCTTCTTTTTCCATCTAAATACATGTATCCTAAATTTCTGATCTCTTAGTCTTTTGAGAAGTTATTTCTTTGATCCTAGTTTTCAACACCTAGGTATACATGACCCTCCCCATCAATGTGGGCAATTTGCTTTTCAAACCATTTGCAGCTCCACCTCCTAAAAGACCAGTCTCTCTGGACTATTTTTGTGTCACCCATATGATACTGAATGTTTTTCCATTCCTAGAGCAAAGTCTCCATGAGTCTAACGATGTTTCAGAAAAAGAGTCACCTAAATGCCAGTAATTACATCAAGTTATCAACCCACAGAAAAATAACCACAGCATATGAAGTTCTCTTGGAATCTTTTTAAGAATCAACTTAGCCTGAGTCTGTGATTTAGGTTCCTTTCCACTTCTTTTAAGAGCTAAGCACAACCTAAGTAGAGGAAAAGTCTTTGAAGTACAAGCTGGTTGACCATTTCCTGCGCAGAGTATCCAATCCCATTGAAAATGTCTTGGAATTGTCCCTAGCTTCATCAGTAAGTGCTGGGGGATGACGTCACTGCGGGATTTCAACCGAACTTTATGTTCTGATAAACAATGTGGTGTTGGTAGTGGCCACTGGTGAATTCTTTTTCTCTTGGGAGGTGCCAGCAAAGTTCCTTATTCATTTTCAAGCTTTGTTGAAAGAATAATAGAGGGTAAGACAGAAAGAGCTTGGGGGTGGTCAGGCCCCGAGGAGGATCGCCTATTAAAGTCAGTGAGTGTAGACGACAATATTTTGGTTTAGTCCCACACTTCTTTGAGTATAAAATAAGAAAATAACTGGCGTTTCTTGGATAACAGGCTATTTCCAACTTACCATCACTTGTCTCGTGTGTCAGTCTTCATCCTAACCATGTGGCAGCATGCAGATGACAAGGGTTATCTTGAATTTAATCCTTTTCTTAGATGGACAGATATATTCAGGAGGCTGTAGAGTTCAAAAGTGGTGGTAAAAGCCCTTCCAGTGGCAACAATAACGATGAAAGAACCCAACAGGCAGTTTTGTAAGCTTTACCCTGAACAAAAGCCAGGAGAACATTGCTTGTAACCAAACAAGGAATAAAAATAATACTAGAGTTTCTACAGAAATCAGTGCATGGAAATTCCCTGCTTATTAAGCTGTTTCCATTATGAGATGTTCCCCTATATTAAAATTTTCATAGCATAATATATCCATCATCTGGACATTCTGAAGATTTTTTTTTTCAAGGAAAACTACTTCAATAATTCTTTATAAAAACAGGTTTCCATTTTCTTTAAGAAACAAGGCTGATTTGCCAATGAAAATAAATAAATAGAATATATCTCCTAATTTTTATTCTAATACCTTCACAGAAAATTAAACCAGGTACCAAAAAGTCATAGCTATTCGGTAGGTTGTGAGTGTATCAAATTTGGACGAATATTATCAGATCCTAAATTAATACAATCAGAGTCTCTTTCTACCCTGTTCTCCACATCCCTTTCTACTATAAAAAAATACACCTTATACTTTCATCCCAACCTCTAAGACTCACCACTCCTCCTATCCTTCCCAAAAGCATCCCCAAAACAATGAAAAATAAAACTTACTGGAGCAGACTGAGAACAAGCAGTTTAGAACTCTCTCCCTCCTTCAATTCAATGTACCTGAAATGAGCATTAGTATTAGAACTCAATTCATGAGGGTTATTTTTACTGTAGTTATATAAAATAAATATTGGGGATTTACCTTAGAGATTGCATAAGGTCAATCTTGCATCCAAGTTGTTACTAACATTGTTTATTCTAACTCCTGTTTCCTTTTACCCTCCTGTAAACTGCCACCTCAAGATCTCTCAAGCCTTTATTTCCTCACATACAACTCTGGGTAAGGTAAGAGAAAACACAAGCCCAGAGTGGCATTTTATATGACTCAGTAAGGTACACCCATGTATCAAATGGCATGGGAACCAGGGAATCATTTTGAGTTACTAGGTTCAGTAGTGAAACTCTGTAGTTTTCTTGGCCCTTACAAAACCAGGTCACAGCTGCCTGGCTTCCTAATTTGGTTTGATGTACTGTGAATTCCCAAGGGGGTGAGTCACTCTCTTATTCATATGGAAGTACAGGAACCATTCCAAAACAAAAACCAGTCTGAGTTTATTTATGATTTTATATGCCTTTTACTGCCCCACTATACAGATGATCCAGAGTTGACTTTCAGCTGTTAATTACCATATTGGAGAGGAGATACATGGCATTTTTCATCTTTTGAGTTACATGACTTCTTTAATGTGAATATTCCCTAAGTGCTTGCTTTCTTCTGCTTTCGGAATGCTTCACTGAAGATGGATATATATTATGAAACAATGAATGCAAAATCAATCACACATGGAGAAAATGAAAGTAGTAAAATTAACAACAGAATACCTTAAGAAACAGTCTATGTTAAGTCAGTGTAATAGCATCATTATACATTACTCTTGTTACCTATTAAATGCACAAGAAAACCATAAATGCCTTGCTTTATAGACTTGATGAGGCAGAAAAACCTTTCCTGTGGGTCATCAAATTAAGATGCAGTATGACTTTACGATTTGTTCCATCTTAGAATTTGGCTGTGTTCTATCTTTCTGATTTCCCAGAGCCATCCACTTCAGGATGTTTGGGCTTCTGCCAGTGGCCGTGGCACAGATGCTTTTAATAAAGGGATCCAACCACCTTCTGGAAAACCTCCTTGCTTCACTAGAACTTTCAAGAGATATCAATCCTGTTTTATTAGTGTTTATTTAAAAAGAAGAAGAAGAGAAAGAAACTGAAGTAGCCAACACGATCTATGTAGTCTACTTTATGTCCCTTCTTTTGTCACACAAAATAGAATATTTCTCTTGAAAAAGGCTCATGCAATTCCGTAGCTATATACTAAGTGCCTACTGTATGGCAAACTCTGCACTAGGCATGGAGACACCAAGAAGATGCATGACTTGCCTTAGAGCTATTACACAGATGCAGTATTACTTTATAAAAATATCTGATAACTAAAATTAATCTGTAAGGTATATAGAGATCTTTGTATAAATATCACATTTCATAGAATATTAAAAGTATGTAAAATTGACACTAAGTGATTTGTATTATATATGAAATGTTTAGTGTATGATTAGTAAAGCTTCACAAACAATGGGAAACTGATGGGTCATTCAACAAATGGTATAGGCAGAACTGACTTTTTAGAAAAAAGTAGGTTATACCAATCTCAGATAAAACATAAAAAAGTAGATGAATAGCTGTTTGTATTAAGAACAATATAAAATAGAAAGAAATGAACACATATAGTGGTCTTACCACACAGAAGGAGTTTCAAGGTATAAAAGTCATGAATGAGAGAGCAAATGTCAAACTTGACAACATAAAAATGTAGAAATTATACATGGAAATTTTATAAAATTAAAACACAAGTGACAAACTTGACAATATACTTGTAAAATATGACAATGAATTAATATCCTTTATAATCAAAGAAATTTTATGAAACAATTACTATTACCAACCAGTTTTTACCAACAGTAGAAAAATAACAACTGAGATGGTTGGCAGTACACAGTAAAAGAAATTCAGAGAAATGATGGACACAAACATATATTAAACTTCACTAGTAATCTAAGAAATCTAATGAAAGCAATAATAAATACATTCTTGCTTATCAAGTTGACAAATTTTTTTAAATGTAAAAACAATTAGTGATAGGAAGGTGCACAGGCAATCTCATTCAATTCCGGCCAAAATTTGAATAAATTTTCTAGACATGTGTTTTACAGAAAGTATTTAGAAAAAAACTAAAGTTATTATTCTTTCATTCAATAATTCTTATTCCAGAAAAATTTCCTAACCTAAAAAACACGTAAAAATACATTCATCACAATGCTCCTTATGACCTAAAAAATTGGAAACAATTTAATTGTTCTGATGTAGAGAAATAGATATAGTCTATCCAAAGGATATTGTACCATATGGTAGAGCTTTGAGGGTGGCCCCACATTCTGCTCCCTCTAGATTCTCTCTGTTCCAGCTCCATCCTAGCTTCCTCAATTTCCCCAGAATGCCATAACCTGCCCTGTGTATAGGTGAGCAGTCCGAGAGCCTGAAAAGCAAGGTGACTTGTCCAAAGTCATACCATCTACTTGGTGTATCTGAAACCAAACTCAGGTCTTCTGGTAGCAGGACCAGAAATTGTTCTACCACATAATGCTTGCTTAGAACAGTGAATTTCAAACTCTGAGTAGTGGAATCTCTCTCTCTCTCTCTTTTTTTTTTTTTTTTTTTTGTGGGATGTCACCTCTAAGTATTTTTGTTTTTCTTTTTTTTTTTTGAGTGGCAGAATCTTATGCACAATTTCCAATAAATGAAAGAGATCAAAGTATTATAGTACTATATAGTTTAAATGTAAAAGTATAATATTTACTTACAAAGTCAATCAGTGAGTAGCATAGGAAAATACAAGGAAAATTTATTAAGTGTTTGTCATATAGTAGAAGTGGTTAGGTTGAGTGGGTAGGTTGGTTTTTAAAATACCAACAACAAAAAAAAGAGGCTGTTCTAAAAACACAAACATTTGAAGGCTGGGTGATGGATATAGTTTTATATCAAAGTCAGCACACACTGTATTTCTATATTTGGGTGTTTTTTTTTGTAAAATGGGGAAAATCTTGTTTCATATGAATAAGTAGCTGAAAATGATGAACATTTTTAATAGTTTGTATGCCAACCTGTCTCAAGATATTATTCAATTAAACTGAAACAGAAGCTGAAAGAAAAGAAGTAGAAAATTTAATATTTAAAAAATAAATCATTAAAAATACCCAACAAACATTATGTTCCCTAACTGCCAAGGGTTCAACTTGGAAAGAGTCAGTAACAGGGTCCTCAGGCAGTTTAGATCTTGAGTGAACACTGGGGAATGTTATAACATTATAAGATGTTCAACTTGTCAGTTGAAATCCCTCACATTATCCAAAAAGGGCATACCTCACTCTCTATCTCAGCTAGATAGTCACTTTAGCTTTCAGTCAAATTTATTTCATTGCTGACACATTATTTAAAATTTTAAGGGTGACTACAATGTGATCTTACATTGCAAAACTGAGCTTCTTCTGTTTACTACAAAAAATCAGCAAGACATGCAAACTAGTGAAATCAGTTTTTTGAGAACTATTTCACTAGATGAAATTCAGTGAAAACGAATTTTTGCCAGTACCTTGCCACAAAACACCCAAGGGACTTCAGCATGAAAAAAAAAATTCTGAAATGAATACTGCGCATATTGTTTAAATAATTCTTAAAAGACAACAAAAAAGCAAAAGCCCTGGTTTAATAACATTTACAATTAGAATGATCTTAACGCCTTGCTTGAAAGATCTTAACAGCTTATGCTCTCCTATGCCACCCAAATAGCTTTTCAAAAATAGTGTTTCTGAAAGGCACTAGCCTGACTATTTTTTCCCTGATATTCATTTTACACAAACTACATAATTTTTTTAAAAAAATGTTTTGTCCTTTTGTTTGTTTGTGTGTTGAAAATTGTAGGTGAGAAGCAGTGGATTTCCCTCACCCATCGCTAGGTTCATGGCTGAGGCCACTATAATGGAAGACAGATTAACAAAAGAAAAGAATATAAATTGATTATATAAGTTTTACATGATACTGTAGACTTCTTTAGGAAATGAAGCCTGAATAATGAGGCATGCTTCTGTTTGTTTGTTTTTTTTTTTCGGGGGGCGGTGGTGGAGTTTCACTCTGTCGCCCAGGCTGCAGTGCAGTGGGGCAATCTCGGCTCACTGCAAGCTCCGCCTCCTGGGTTCACGCCATTCTCCTGCCTCAGCCTCCCGAGCAGCTGGGACTACAGGCACCCGCCACCACGCCCAGCTAATTTTTTTGTATTTTTGGTAGAGACAGGGTTTCACCGTGTTAGCCAGGATGGTCTCAATCTCCTGACCTCGTGATCTGCCCGCCTTGGCCTCCCAAAGTGCTGGGATTACAGGCGTGAGCCACCACGCCCGGCAAACCTCTGTATTTTTTATGAAAGGCTTGAGGAAGAGTGGGCGGTCACAAGGAAATATGATTAGAGGACAAAGGGTGTGGTCTAATGGTACTGAACTGGGGCGGGGGAGCTTAGCAAAACCTGTGTGTTCACATTCTTCTTGGTATCTCTGTGTCTTTGGCTCCTATACCCTGGGTATAGGGAGAGCACTTTTCAAAGAGGGTCATATGACCTGCTTCCCGTGAAGATCAGAAAATCCCTCCTAGGTTTTATGACCTCCTTCAGGAGAGAAGAGCAGGGGTAGAGGGTGGTGGTCAGAAAGGCCTTCCTGTTTCTACTGCTTTCTCAAATGTCACGATGTACCACATTTTGGGGTGGCATGTCCTGAACCCCATCCAAACCAACCTAACGACTTCTACTGTGCGGCAAGTGCTTAATAAATTTTCCTTATCTTTTCCTGCATAAACCTACTGAACGAAGAAGAAAAATCAGCAGTAGTGATACTCTCAAAATGTTGACTCATAAAGATTCCGCATAATCTTTATGAATTCTTTGAATTAATGTAGCTGTTTGAATTAATGGAGTATGTTGAATTCATGTTCTTATTAAATATTCTTAGGTTATAGCACCATAATTCTAATTGTTTCTTCAATAGCAGCCTATTCATCTAACATACTTGTTAGCATACAGTTTAATGAGCTGTTCCTGGAGAAAATGCGTTTCTTCTTCACAAACAATACATTTTGTCATTGCTTCCATTTTTTTCTGTAACATGTATGCTAAATTAATCTGATAACCTTATTTTTATGCTCCCTATGCTTTGTTTTAAAATCATTTAACTTTATGTCTGGGTTCTCTATTCTGTCCCATTGGTCTATGTGTCTGTTTTTGTACCAGTACCATGTTGATTGGTTACTGTAGCCTTGTAGTATAGTTTGAAGTTCAGGTAGTGTGAGGCCTCCAGCTTTGTTCTTTTTTTCTTAGGATTACTTGGGTGACTCAGGCTCTTTTTTGTTTCTCTATGACTTTTAGAATAGTTTCTTTTAATTCTATGAAAAATGATGTTGGTAGTTTGATAGGAATAGCATTGAATCTATAAACTCTTTGGGCAGTATGGCCATTTTAATGATATTAATTCTTCCTGTCCGTGGGTATGGAATGTTTTTCCATTTGTTTGTCTCTTCTCTGATTTCTTTCGGAAGCATTTTATAATTCTCATTGAAGAGATTTTTCACCTTCTTAGTTAGCTATATTCCTAGGAATTTTATTCTTTTTGTGGCTATTGTAAATGATAATACCTGAAACTAAAAAAACTGTAGAAGAAAACCTAGAAAATACCATTCTGGCATTACATTGGCCTCAGCAAAGAATTTATGACTAAGTCCCCAAAAGCAATGACAACAAAAGCAAAAATTGACAGGTGGGACCTAATTAAACTAAAGAGTTTTTGCACAGCAAAATAAACTATGAACAGAGTAAACTAACAGCCTACAAAATGGGAGAATATATTCCCAAATTATGCACCCAACAAAGGTCTAGTATCCAGAATCTGTAAGGAACTTAAACAACAAACAAGAAACCAATAATCCCATTAAAAATTGGGCATCAGTCATGAGCAGACACTTCTCAAAAGAAGACATACATGCAGCCAGCAAATATATGAAAAAATGCTCATCATCAGTAATCATTAGAGAAATGCAAATCAAAACCACCATGAGATACAATCTCACACCAGTCAGAATGCCCATTGTTATTAAAAAGTTAAAAAAACAACAGATGTTGGCAAGGTTGCAGAGAAAAGGGAGCACTTACACACTGCTGGTGGGAATGTAAATTAGTTTAGCTACTGTGGAAAGCAATGTGACAGTTCTTCAAAGAGCTAAAAGCAGAACTACCATTTGACCCAGCAATCTCACTACTGGGTATCTACACAAAGGAAAATAAATCTTTCTACCAAAAAGGCACATACACTCATATGTTCATTGCAACACTATTCACAATAGCAAAGATACAGAATCAACCTAGATGTCCATCAATGGCAGACTGAATAAAGAAAATGTGTATAAATATATATATACACACACACACACACACACATACACACACACACCCCCCCATATATACATATATACACACACACACACACATACATACATATACACCATGGAATACTACTTAGCCATAAAAAGGGGCAAAATCATGTCCTTTACAGTAACATGAACAAAGCTAAAGGCCATTATCCCAAGTGAACTAACACAGAAACAGAAAACCAAATACCACATGTTCTCAATTATGAGTGGGAGCTAAACATTTAATACGCATGGATACAAAGATGGGAACAATAATAAACACTGGGGACTGCTTGAAGTGGGAGGGTGGGAGAGGCAGTGTGGGTTGAAAAACTACCTATCAGGTACTATGCTCACTACCTGGGTAACAGGATCATTAGTACACCAAACCTCAGCATCATGCAATTTACCCATGTAACAAACCTGCACATGTACCCTCTGAACCTGAAATAAATAACAGAAAGTATAGACCTACTATGCAAAATTTTCACAGCCTAAAATACAGTAAGAACTGGGTTATTTTTATACCTAATAACACTCAATGCAATTACCAAGTGCTATGTGGAAGGCCCTTCTGCATGCTACTTTTGTTTTGCACAGTGTTGGTGTGGTAAATAACAGTGAACGAATCCAGTATATCAAGTCATTGTTTTTGTTCAATACATGGTAAAATTTTCTTTCCAAGTTTCCAGTTTTAAAAGGTGACTTGTTTCTAATTTCAGAGTCTTGTTACATCATTTTTTTTTTTTTTACAAAAATGATTCAAGAATACTTAAAACTTACAATGAGCGTACGGGAAATGCAAAATAAAACAAACAAGCACTTATTATTTCCTGTAAGAGTTTTGTCTATAACTATGCTGTCTAAACATGGTATGGAGCACTTGAAATGTAGCTTGTTAGAATTGAGTTTTGCTATAAGTATAAAATATACTGCAGATTTCAAAGACTTAGTCCAAAAAAGTAAAATACTTCATTTTTAAATTAATGCTAAAATGATAATATCTTAGATATCTTAGGTTACATGAAATATATTACTAAATTAACTTCACTGGGGTTGTTTTAGTTTTTTCCTGTTTTCTTTTCCTTTTTATAATGCAGCTACTAGAAAACTTAAAAGTACATATATGACTTGCTTTATATTTCTAATGGACAACACTGAAAAGAAGTTAGAGGCCTTCCCTGATTTGATACTAGGAAATTCCATCTGTGGGATTGATGCCTCAACAGATGGTGCTACGAGGGCACTTAGAAGAGGCATTTGACAGAACAGTGGAGGTTCATGAAGGCCTCCAGGAGGACCAGGTGATACCAGAGCTGTAACCTGAAGGGCAGATAAGGGGAAGCTCCTAAGAGAAGTGCAGGGGCTCAGATGTAAGGAGGAATAATGGGCACTAGAAAGTAGCTCGGTAAACCTAGAGCAGTGTGTGATTAGGGAGCAAGAGTCAGAGCTGAAGGCCTTGTGTGCCAGACTAGGAATTCTGGGTTATTTTGAGGGAAAAGAGTAGTCAGGTGTATTAGTCTGTTTTCACACTGCTAATAAAGACATACCCGAGACTGGGCAAATTACAAAAGAAAGAGATTTAATGACTTACAGTTCCATGTGGCTGGGGAGGCCTCACAATCATGGTAGAAGGCAAGAAGGAGCAAGTCACCTCTTACATGGATGGCAGCAGGCAAAGAGAGAGCTTGTGTAGGGAAACTCTGCCTTATAAAGCCATCAGATCTCGTGAGACTTACTATCATGAGAACAGCATGGAAAAGACCCGCCCCCATGATTCAGTTATCTCCCACTGGGTCCCTCCCACAACAGAAGGGAATTATGGGAGCTACAAAATGAGATTTGGGTGGGGACACAGAGCCAAACTATATCACCATGGAAGGTTGTGGAGCAGGGATGTGACTGACTCAGGCAGTAGTAGATCTCTCTGGCTGCTATGTGACAATTAGAATGGAGTGAGGCAATACTAGGAAAAGAGGGTCCCTGGGGCAGCTGTACATAAATCTAAGCATAGGATGAGAATGCAGTGAGGACTGAGGGCCCATGGTAGAATAAGGAAAGCCAAATGGATTTGAGAAGTAGAAGTAAAAGGACTCAGCAATGCATTCAGTTGTTTGGAGTTTGGAGGGAAGTGGAGGAGGCAGGCAATGAGAGAAAGGATTAAATCAAGTGAGACCCTAGGATGCTGGGTTGTGCAGCTGAGCTGGAAAATAAGAATAATCAACAATGCTATAAAAATTATTTTCAAGATATTCAGCTTCCATATATCTTAATGGTACATGGGTGACCAAGACTACAATATACTTTCATGATTTGCCATAAGATTTCTGAGGCTACTTGGAGTTCTATGTGTCATTGAAAGTTTGCATAATAGTTCACTTTTCAAAAGTATCTTTTGCCAGAGCCCTTTGACTTTATTATTCTGATAATCAAAATAGTTTCCTTATGAAGAAGTATTCTTGCCAACTAACCTAACCACATATTTGAAACATCAGATGTTAATAGGTTGGCTGATATTTTATCTTTTGTGAAATTTGCCTTACCTTAAAGGTTTTCCACTTTAAAGGTCACAAAAGAGGTTTGCTTTCCTTTTTAGAAAGTAAAAACCACATACAGGTTCAAATTTGAAGATAAAGACTAGTAATGATTTCCTATAACTAACACATATGCCCAATGAATAGTTAGAGATACTCAAGACCGGATCTTGATTTTAAACCTTTACGTGAATCCATTCCATAATTTTACTCCTTTATTCCTCAATTTCACCTAAGTGATCTCTGTAAAATAATATTCTTTGATTATCCAATGCGAGTGATAGCACATGAATTATGTATGATCTGTTTGTATAGATGACACTGAGAATGTTATTTAATAGCAAGGTCATGTTTTTGAAAATAAAAATTACTCTTGGGATTTAGATGAAGAAATGTTTCACTAACAAAGGGCTCTGAAAGAATGTTGGCATCAGTTAAAGTGAAGGTATGAATGGTGGCAGGCCAAGAAAACAACTAAATATTAGTTTCTTGATTCCAAAGGTTTAATATTTTCATTTATAATAAATGAGTAACAATGATAAAAATTTTTTCCCAGAAATAAAAACAATGGAATATATTATGGGAAGTGTTACAAGGGAATGTCTCCTCTCTTAACAACTTGAAAATAAATGAGAGATTTTTCAACATGAAGAACATAATTCCACAATGATAGCACGGTGCACAATACATCATTTTTTGGAACATTTTGAGGCTTTAAGACTTTAGGTTTAATACCCTTGGCAATATACATGTGTGTACATGTGTATGGGGAATGGTAATCTGTGTACAAACATGCACACAAACAGAAATGTACATTGAACTAAAAATCTTTGTACAATGAGGTGGCGGGAGTGGGGAGCAAGATTTTTAAAACTTTTTTGTTACCACACACACACACACACACACGTATATACACTATTCCAAAAGCAGAGCCGAATATATTAATATAAATAAAGTAGACCTGGATTCAGGCCCTAAGGACCTCATGGCTTAATAGACAAAGAAAAAAATGTAAAGTAGAAAGTGGCTTAAAAAATGTATAGGAAATTCAGGAAAGAAGAATGTTAACTTAGGCTCTAAAACAACCAGGAAAGTGTCATAAAAGATTGCCATTTCAGATATAAAAAAAATAGAAAGAATGAATCAGCCCTACTATTTGATAGCACATCAGGGTGACTATAATCAATAATTACTTAACTATACATTTTTAAATACCTTAAAGAGTGTAATTGGATTGTTTGCAACTCAATAGATAAATGCTTGAGGGGATGAATACCCCTTTCTCATGATGTGCTTATTTCACATGGCATGCCTGTATCCAAACATCTCATACACCCAATAGATGTATACACCTACTATTTACCCACACAAATTAAAAATAAGTTTAAAAAAAAATCACCATTTCAGCTAGACCTTGAATAATAGGGATAATCTGAACATATGGAGAAGGGGAGGCAAACATTGAAGTTTTAAAAAATGGAGAAAGAGATAGATAAATATATAGATGCACACATTCATGAAATCGTACTATTGAGCCAGGAGCTTTCCTGATCATATCTAACCCCAGGACAACCTGTGAGGCAGAAAGTTTTCTTCACATTCCGGAAACAAGGAAGCAGGTTCAGAAAGTCTCCTATGGTCACCGGACTGGGAAGTGCCATGCAGCAGCTGTTGGACCCAAAGCCCACGTTCTCTGGCTCCACTTGTTTACACTTCCTTAATGATTTGGAGACATGAGCTTGTAGGACAAAGGGAAGAGTAAAGCTTCCCTTTGATTGGAGAGCAAGATAGCACAATATCCAAAGTGGAAAGTCAGGTTTTTCCTTCTTCATCTGTTTTACCTGACCAGGGCCAGAATTTCAGGGTCTGTTAGTCATAGATGGCATGGAGTATGCACTCCCTGTGTTCTGGGCACTGTGCTGAAAACCTTCTGTGTGTTATCTCATTTGATCTCTTAAGAGCTCTGTCTCCATGGTTTTTGGTGAAAGCACAGAGGGTTAGAATAAGGTCATTTCCAAGGTCAAAGAGCTAGGATACAGTGGAGTTGGGATTCAAACTCACTGTTACTAGACTCCACGCAAGAACCTGGGGTCCTAATCACTAAACATAGTGCACTACAAAGCACAGTTATGTAACATATGTCATATGTATCTGTGTATAAATATGCATGTATACATATATATGTGTTTACTTTGTGTGTACACACACATACCTGCACAAGATACACCCCTTAAAAATTTCATACCTATCAGTGATCTCCAAGTATGCTTGTGTTGACATGTTTGAGTTTAATACAATTTGTTTAACTAGTGATCATGTTACTTGGTGATATTTTCTTCATTTGGCCATGAATTAAAGAGCATTTACTGGGCACCTGCTTTAAGCCAAACATTCTGTAGACAGCAGGATTCAAAGCTAAGATATAACTCTTGCCCTTAAATAAGCTGGTAGGTTTAATAAAATTGGTCTATATGTGTTGCATTATTTCGAAAGCTATTTGCTATTATTGTGTTCAATTTATTTTTTGGTTTGCTAAGAATACATAGAGATAACAGTTATAAATTACAAGGTTAAAAAAATTCAAATAAGCAAAAATCTCCTAGTTTGCTAACTATCAGTTAAATGATAATCATTGTTAAATGATGAATATATGTCATATTGCAATGTCAGTTTCACAGGCAGATTTACTAGGAAGCTAATGAAGTATGATCTTCAAGATTTCTCAATTTCATTGACACATTCTAAGACTCCATTCTTATTTTTGTGACCATTCATTTGTATTCCTTTTCTTAAGAGTCCTCCCTTTATATTTTATAAATTTTAGGATCTAAGAGGACCAAATATGCCCCTGGTCAGTCTTTAATAATTTAAAGGCAACCCAATGATTTGGGATTGATTTCACAGTCCACAAAAAATAAAGAACTATTTCTTTCCTATACCTCTGTTGGTACTCACCTCTATTTGGTATTTGCATTTTAGTTACTCCAGTAGATACCCATACTGGAGCATAAGTACTAATAAAAATTAAAACTCATGTCAATAATTATCTCTCCTTATAAAGAAGCCTACAGAGGGTCTTGAAGCAATAAAGTAATTTGAATGAAAACTGCAAACCATGAATAACATGACACCTACTACTTCAAATAATCCCCAAGTGACCTTTATATAATTTTGCTTCTTGGACATTTGAAACACTTTGGTAGTTTAACTCCTTAACCCTGTACTAATGAGATAGAATATAGGTATTACCTCCATTTACAGGATATGTACTCTGACCAAGGAGATTTAAAACAAATTTTATTTATTTATTTAATTTTGGTAATATTTGTCAGTGAAAAAAGCTGCTGTTTAAAATATATATATATTCGGGCCCGGTGCGGTGGCTCACGTCTGTAATCCCAGCACTTTGGGAGGCCAAGGCAGGCGGATCACCTGAGGTCAGGAGTTCGAGACCAGTCTGGCCAACATGGTGAAACTCTGTGCCTACTAAAAAAAATACAAATATTAGCTGGGCATGGTGGTGGGTGCCTGTAATACCAGCTACTTGGGAGGCTGAGGCAGGAGAATTGCTTGAACCCAGGAGGTAGAGGTTGCAGTTAGCCGAGATTGCACCATTGCACTCCAGCCTGGAGACAAGAGTGAAACTCTGTCTGGAAAAAAAATATATATATATATTTTAAATATATATATATTTTAAATATATATATTTTATATATATATATTTTAAATATATATTTTTTAAATATATATATTTAAAATATATATTTTTAAATATATATATTTTAAATATATATATTTTAAATATATATATATTTAAATATATATATATTTTAAATATATATATATTTAAATATATATATATTTAAATATATAAAAAATATTTATTTAAATATATATATTTATATATTTATTTAATATATTAAATATATATATTTATATATTTATTTAAATATATAAATATATATATTTATATATTTATTTAAATATATAAATATATATATTTATATATTTATTTAAATATATTAATATATATATTTATATATTTATTTAAATATATAAATATATATATATTTATTTAAATATTTAAATATATATATTTAATATATTTATTTAAATATATTAAATATATATTTATATATTTATTTAAATATATTAAATATATATATTTATATATTTAAATATATAAATATATTTATATATATAATATATAAATATATAAATATATTTAAATATATATAATATATATAAATATATTTAAATATATATTTTATATATAGAGAGATGAAGTATATATTTATATATAAATATATATATGAGACAGAGAATTTTATATATATATTCATGATTCTTGCTCTCCAGGAAAAACATCTTTCAAAAACATTGAAAGATATTTCAACACTGAAAGAATGGAGAAATCTTTGCCTTCAGGTTTGACTCCACCTAAAGCATCTGTAATAGATTCACTGCATGGCCTCAGATGCTAACTTCTTAGTGGAGTAATGGCATCAAAACTTGTAATCTGAACTAATTTAAGTATAACTTTATTCACATATTCTTCTCTTTAAGGATTTTCATCTCACGGATTTTAATTGCAGTAATAAATGGATTCAGTGTATTTTTGCCCCAAATTATGTATTCAGTCTTTCAGCTAAGCAATATTTATTGAGAATCTATGATGTGATGGATATTGATCCTAGTGCTGGAAGCAGCAATGAATTAGACAGCCTCTACCTTCAGGAAGTGAGGGAGAACCTTGAAGAGGTGTCTTTCAAATATTGATCTTGCCAAAGTCTGTTGTGGAGTTTAGTAAACTGTACCAAAGCAGTGTATGACTGTTAGCAAAATACACATAATTTCATTTTCACTTGCAGCTTAAAAAACCTGTCAGTCATTTCTCCAAAATATTGGATTTTCTAGCTCTAGCTTGGGATTGCCATTGATTGCCAGTAGAATTTAAGGAAATTTCCTTTCTGAGGCCAAATGCATGTCTCAGCGCTGTCCATGTGGAAATGGTCAATACAATTTGACCAGTAATAGTTTTTTGATTGTCTATGGGAACATCTGGATCTTTGACCTCACAAGTAGTTAAACAACAAGCCCTTCTCCCTATGCAAAAGTGTTTGTTCCTTTGTGGCTCAGAGGCTCTGCGTTTGCATGTTGGGCTTCATGTTCTGGAAGTCATTTTCTCTAGCAGTGAGGTTATTTAATTCCAAGGACTGGTTTGAATTTCTTTTTGAACTACAACTGTGTAGGATTACATTTAATTGTTGGTTTATGTACAGGAGCATTGCTACACTGAGCTGCAAGGAGCACATTATAAGTACTCGTTTGTCCTGAGTAAATATTCATTCAGTTAAAGGCTGGATGAGAGCCCATGCATCTCTGAATCATGATGTCTGGAGATCTGGACATCAGACAGGCAAATATCTGGAGATATTGCTGATATTATCTATTAACCTTTTGCTATCTGTAGGGTCTTATAAAGTAGCTTGACAATTGCAGTCTAAATCAGGAAAACGAATGCCTAAAGCTTGGACACATCGACCAGATGGCTGGAGTTTAACAAGTGTGAGTACATATTTGTTGGCAACACACAGTCAGACAAAAAGGCGCTCGTCCCAGCAGCTCACAGTGTCGTCTGTCCAGGGGCAGCAGCAACACAGACTGAGGCCTTGCTGCACATTGTATCATGCTCAGGGGCAGGAACATAGGGTCCTTTTCTGGTTCAAATCTCCCTCTGAAGGTGAGAGTCAAGTCAAGGAATTATTTTCTTGAAGTGCA